>NW_007727899.1:113869-194403 GCF_000696425.1 Galeopterus variegatus
ACTGGTCTGTATGTGGGATCCGAACCCTCGGGCGGGAGCACCACCGCGCTTCCCAAGCGGCACACTCATCCAGTGCGCCACCGGGCCGGCCCTCCCTTGGAGATTTTTAACCCTCGGTGTTGTCCCCACTGAGCCTCTGGCAACTTATGAGTCACACTTTAGGTTTTCCTGCTCAGGCACAGGTTCCCAAGGCAGTTTCTGCTAGTAGGTCCCTGCTCCTATAAGCCACGACTCTGTACTTGCCTGTCTGCCTCTCTAATCTTGGGGGCTGCAGCTTACCTTGTGACCTCTTCTCTCTCAGTGATCCCAGAAGAGTTCTTGATTTTTCAGCCTTTTTACCTTTTAAATTGTTGTTAGGATGAAGTGATGACTTCCTAGCTTTTTTTTTTTTTTTGGTGACACAATAAAAATCTGTAGTGTATTTCTAAAAGTACCATCTACATGTCTGTATTGATTATCAAAGGCTTTTTCTCTATAACTCTATGGACATGATAAATTACATTGGTAGACTTCTTTAAATTGAGCTTTCTTTATTCATGAAATAAACTCAGAAAATTTTTTTTCAGTCTTTACAGTTATTTATATTCCTCTATCTTATTTTTTATTATTTTATAAATTGAGAATATTCATGAGATACAAAGCTAATTGTCACCTCTCCTGCCCATGATGTGAGGGCCAGANCTCCCCCTTCCCCCCCCTACTTACCCCCCAACCTCCCTCCCCCCTCCCCCTCTCTTCCCCCACTCCACTTTGGAGCCCTAGGAATGTTCCCTCCCTCTGTAAGTCCACGGCACTACTGTGGTCTTTCTTTCCTTCCTTTATCTTTTAGCTCCCACATACAAGTGAGCACGAGGTATTTATCCCTCTGTGCTTTGCTTATTTCCCTCTATCTTTAAACATTAGTGTTCCTGCAGATTGTGTACTTGTCTTCTGTTGTGTTTTTTCCCCCCAAAATATTTTAAGTTCATTTACTCTTATGACTTCAGGTACTTTTGAAATTCTGATACTTTTCAAATTTGTATCTTCAGCTTACAGCTCTCTCTTGAACTCTGGAATCATTATCTATTCAACATGTGGACATTCCCACCGATATTGCAAATATGATGTGTCCATGTGTCAAGTCTATATTACTTCTGCCCATAATATTCTTTTCATTTTTTTTCAATTTTTCTTTACTGCACCAGTGCCTAACTAGCTGCATTCAGGGAGACGGCCTGTGGGTAAAATTCCATTTTTACTCTCTGCACAACAAATTTGTTTTGATGTGCAAAATTGGCACAACCACATTTTTTCTTGCTTTTTCTTTTGCCTTTTATAGTATTACTTCCCTCTTCTGTATGCTTACTGCTCTGTGTTTTTATGTAGGTGGTCATTTGTCACTCTGCTTTCTTCCCCTCTGACTCTACCTTCAGCCCTTCTGCATTCTCCTAGTGAATGACAAAATGCAGATCTGGTCATGTAACTTACCTGTTTTCACAGGACCTAATTATTTAGATTTTGTGGATTTAGAAGTGGCAGTGCTCACCCTGGGGTGAGCACAAGCAACCTTTTTGTGTGTAGGAAGGGAATTTGGGGATGGTATAAGTGCTTTTAATTTATACATGATTAAAAATCAACAATAAGTGCATTTAATATTTCATTGTTTGAATTAGCTAAAATATTTAAATACATAATTTCTTTGTAATCAGTTGCTTCAATACTGCATTTATATCTCATCACCACCCCAAATCATTTACCTGGACATGGTGCTGTGTGTGGTTCCATTTGGGGGGGGGTGTTCTTTTTGCTCTTGTGACTGCACTTTTGCTGTTGCCTCATTTTCATGGGAAAACGTGTTCCCATGGAAGAGCTAAACGTCTTTGGCATTTCAGCGAATTGCAAACTGAATACAAAATAGAACTATATTTTCTACATATTTTTATTCCAATGCACTCTGAACATGCATCTAAATTGGTTCATCTGGGCCGAGCCCGTGGTGCACTCGGGAGAGTGCGGCACTGGGAGCGCAGCAGCGCTCCCGCCGCGGGTTCGGATCCTATATAGGGATGGCCGCTGCACTCACTGGCTAAGTGCGGTGTGGCCGGTCTCAAAAACAAAAAATAAATAAATAAAATAAATTGGTTCATCTAAGACATTATTTCTCCTATGTATTCATACTTGTGTCTTCATACCAAATTATAAGCTTCTTGGAAGAACAAAATTTTATTCATACTCATCCCTAGCAAGAATGATTCTAGATCTATAATGTAAGCCTTGTAACAGAAATTTTAGTAACTAATGAGTTATTCCAATCCCAGGAGACTTCTACTATGATTTTTTTCTCCACTCATATGGACTACAAGGAAGCAGCATCTTAGATAAGATACACATATGACACACACACACAAGGAATGGTGGATGTTCAGGTCTCTGTCTTGTGACCCAGGGCTGGTGATTCAATTTGAGAAGAAATGTGGAATTACAGGGACTGGTGTCATTTGAAAACATGGCTGTGGAATTTCTCTGGGAGGAGTAGCAGGACCTGTGCACTGCTTAGAGGACCCTGTACAGGGACACAGTGCTGGAGGCCTCCAGTAGCCTGGTGTCATTGGGTGAGTAGTTGGGTGAGTTACTTTCCAGTAACTCCCAGGAGCAACACTTTCTGTGTTAGTAAACAAATAAGCCATTTTAATTTATAATTAATGCTATTTAATTATAATTCCATTACATGGAGAATGTGAGTGTCATAGAGTGTAGAAGAACCCCCAAACCAGAGCCTTCCAGGTCAGTCAGTGCACACATGGCAGGGAAGCTGGAAAGTATAAATCCCAGTGGATGTTTGCCACGTTCAGCTGTTTACACCATTATCCCCCAGCTCCCAGGCCTGAGAACAGCTTGTTTGCATGAGTCAAACACATACGTTGTATAATCTCCAAGGAGGGCTCTCACATGTATACCTTCACCTCTTATTTTGCTGAATACTTAAAATCAAATCCCTGCATTTCTCCTTTGACATTTACTTTTGCTATTTTCAATATTCTCAGTTCCTCTGTGTCCTCTATTCTTATGGACGTAATTTCTCAGATTTCCATTTGATTTCCATTGCTTAAAACAGAACACCTGATGCTGATGCTTGCTAATTTACAAGGAACCAAAATGTGTTTCTTAACAGTTCATAGACTGAGAAGACCGAGGTCATAGAGATGCATCTGGTGAGGGCCTTCTACATGGTGGGGACTCTTAGCAGAGTCCGGAGGTGGTTCAGGGTATCATATGGGAAGAGTAGCATGTCCGCATGGTTTCTTCATCTCTGTATAAAGCCCCCAGTCTACTTACTTACAACCCATTAAATCATTAAGCTATTAATCCATGAATGGATCAATACATCACAAGGGCTTAGCCCTCCCTATCCATCACCTCCCCAAAGCTCTAATTTTCAAATACCATAGCTGGATATCCCACCCTCTTAACAGTTACAATGGGGATCAATTTTCAGTATGAGTTTTGGAGGGACATTCAAACTATACCACAGACATTTATTCATACATTTAGTCTTTTAACACATCTTTATCATGCAGGTTATAAGCACTTGTGATTTTTTACTTGTTCCTATAACAGAAATGATCTAAATAATGTCCCTTTTTAATAGACTTTACATTCTGACCAGAGAAACAAGAAAATATGTTAACTAGTTGTGTTGAATTCATATGGAATATTTAATCAAAGTGAGAGAAAAAAATAGGAATTACAATTTAGGAAGAATTTTCAGAGAAGGCAGTTTTAGAAAGATTATTGTTTACTTTGGTGTAGCTTCAGTTCAAATGAACTGTTTTTCAATTGTGACATATAATACATATATGAATATAAAATATAGATTTGAGAGTGAACATCATGGTTGCAGATACAAATTTAGAAACCAGTGGCCTAAAGCTGGTATTTAATGTCATACTTACAGAGGTGGTCTGCTAGGAGGTTGACAAAAAAGTGAAATAAGAGGCCCAGGAGTGAGTCTTGTGTGCCACCACCACAGAAATCATGACGCTGAGGAAGTCCCAGCATAGGAATGAGCAAGGGATGGTTCTGGACTTGGGAGGACAAACATGATTCAGGGTCCTGAGACCAAGTGAACTGAGGTTTTCATGTTGAAATGCTCAGATTTCTGTTTGAGAGTTGTATTAGTCCATTTCTGTTGCTTATAACAAAACACTTGGACGTGAGTGATTTGTAATAAAATTAAATTTTATTGCTTACAGTTTCAGAGGCTGGGAAGTCCAAAGTCCAAGGAACACACCTGGTGAGGGTTTTCTTTGGTGATGGCTTTACAGCAGTGCAGGGTCTCACGTGGCAGAGAATGTCGGAGCAGAGACAGAGACAGACTCCCATGTGCCCTTCTTTTAAAGCCCTCAGAACCATGCCCCTGAACACCATTATTAATCCATTCACTCTGGCATAGCCCTACAGTCCAATCACACCTTTAAGGCCCCACCTTTCAATTACCATAATAGAACTTCCCACCCTCAACAGTTACAATGGAAATTAAGCTTCTAAAATATGAACTTTGGAGGAAAAAATTCAATCTACAGCAGTAGTAAACTTTAAAGTTAGCATTTCCCCCTTCTCTTTGTGGAAATTATTCTAAAACAACAAAGAGAATGAGTAATGTTCAGGAGACTCCATTTTATTTGAAACTAGAAGACATCTGAAATTCTATTGCACAAAATAAAAGCCTTCAGAAAGAGTGAATTATCAAGCCAGGGGTGTGAGTACCATGAAATGTGGGGAGAGTGGCAGTCAATCTCAGAAGAAGCCAGAAAAACATTTTTCAAAGGTGGTGGGCACAGCCTGAGCTGCAGAACCAAGTATTAGACCCACCAGGGAGGAGCTGCCCAGGGTGGTGGGCTGGAGCTTCCTGTACCTGTCACGGTTGTAAGAAGCAGAGGAAATAATGTCAAATGAGGACTGTGAAGGAAACTGTCTTCATGTAGTGTAAGAAAGAGCAGATTTTATATTCTAAATCCCCCCAGATGCCGGTAGGCATTCTCCAGGGAACAGTGAAAACTCACGAAACATGGATGAAAATCCTGAACCTAAGTGACATTCCTTCTTATGTGACAGGAATATCTCCTGCACATAAAAGTAGATGAACCAAATAATCTTTGCCATCTACAAAGCAGAATAATGAGAAAAGCAGCATGAGACACCCACTGTTGTTTAAAAATAAAATATAAAGAAAGAACAGGGTAAACAAATGGCTGGTAATTAACACTTAGTTGAAAATTATGAACAGGCAGTGGGTGAATATTTTTATTAAATATTTCTTCTTGAGCCTGGCCAGTTGATCAGAGCTCAGTGTTATAACGTCAAGGTCAAGGGTTTGGATCCCCATAGCAGCCAGCCACCAATCAATCAATCAATAATAAATAAATAAATAAACAAACAATTTCTTCATGAATTAAAAAAGAAAGTAAACAAAATGAGGAAAACATAATTTAGCATTAGAATATCTATTAACATAATTTATTACATTAAGTCAATTGGAAGAAAACCTATATATTCATAAATCAATCCCCATTATTGATTTTTACGAAATCTCATGCCACTAGAATAGAATCTTCTTTACCTTTAAGAGAGCATTCAATAAGGTATACTTATGTGTGGTTCATGGATATAGTTATTTATTTTTTTCATTTCAGATGTCCAGATAGATGATAATGTAATTGAGAGGAGTCAAGAAAATCATGATAGATTTTGTGGCATGTTGTCTTCACCAACAGGAACACTTCAACTGAGAAGAGAGTTGAGTTAAAAAAAAAAAGTTTAATTTCAGCTGAAGCCATATTTCAAATCTAACTATAAATAATGAAATCTATTCAGGAATGAGGCCTGAGGAGTTTAACATATGTCAGAATGCACTTCCTCCTAGTCTGATGAGACACATGCCGCAGAGAAATCTGATGACGATAACATACCTGGAAAATTGACAGACATCGTGAGCATCTTAGTGAGCATAACAAGATTTAAACTAGGCAAGAGCCTTTTGAACATTGTGGACGAGGGAAAGCCTACAACATATTATTATTTACACATAAGCCAATATTATTTACACATAAGAAGGTTCATATGGGAGAGACCTCCTGTAAATATAATCAATATAGGAAATATATATATATTTTTTTTTCCTTTTTGTCTTTTTTTTTTACTGACCGGTAACGGGATCGCAACCCTCGGTGTTGCGCCCGCACCGTGCTCAGCCAGTGAGCGGGAACCGGTCTCCACATGGGATCCAAACCCTCGGCGGGAGCGCCGCCGCGCTCCCAAGCAGCGCACTCTCCAGTGTGCCACCAGGCTGGCCCAATATAGGAAATATTTTGATAAGTCAAATTTCTTTTTTTTTTTTCGTGTCCGGCAACGGATCGCAACCCTCAGTGTCGCGCCCGTACCGGACCGGGACCGGCAAAGGGATCGCAACCCTCGGTGTTGCGCCCACACCTCGCTCAGCCAGTGAGCAGGAACCGGTCTGTATGTGGGATCCGAACCCTCAGCGGGAGCGCCACCGCGCTCTCAAGCGGCGCACTGTAGCAGTGCGCCACCAGGCCGGCCCTTGATAAGTCAAATTTCATTGCCCAAGAGACAATTCAGGTATTAGGAGAAACTTTTCAATGTAAAATATGTGGGAAAACGTTCTATAAAAAGTCTAAACTCATTAAACATTAGAAAATACACACAAGAGAGAAACCCTACGAATGGGATGAATGTTAGAAATTCTCCAAAAAGAAATTATCTCTTACAGTACATCAAAAAACACATACAAGGGAGAAGCCCTATGCGTGTAATGAATGTGAATTTTTTTTTCAGAAGTGGGAGCTTACTATGCATCAGAGAATTCACACAGGAAGAAAGTCCCATAAATGTAATAAATGTGGAAAAACCTTTCATTGGATGTCACACCTCAGGATACATTAGAGAACTCTCCTAAAAGTAAAATCTTAGGGATGTACAGCTGTCCTTTGGTAATCACAGGGTATATGTGCCAAGACCCCCTCATGGTTACCACAATTTGTGGATCCTCAAACCACTAACATAAAATGGTGTAGTATTTGTGTATAACCTATGCATTTACTGCTTTATAATTTGCATCTTGTGTAAATTGCTTATAATACTGAATACAACATAAATAGCATGTAAATAGTTCTTAAACTGTGTTGTTCTTTATTTGTATTACTTTATTGTTGTATTATTTTTCACTTTTCATTTCTTTCAAATGTTTTTTACTCATGGTTGGTTAAATCCATGGATGTGGAACCCACAAATATGGAAGGATGACTGTAATAAATGTGGAAACATCTTTCATCATAAGTCACCCTCAGCAGGCAGCAGAGAATTTACACAGAGTAGAAAGTCTTTATGGCAGAGACTGGCTATGTGTTGTCCAAAAACCACCCTCTTTTCTCTTGTACACACAGGTAGCCTGCCCACTCAGCCTTTGTGTGGAACCAGGTAACTGGGCTCTGTTCAGGGGAATATGAATACAAGTGGTGAACATTAAGGCCTGGCACAAGCACATGTCTATGAAGTTTTTCCTAGTTTCTCAGGCCTTCTGGGATTGAACTGCAGATGACCCTCAGGATGGTCTTGAGAGCCATCGGTGAGAATAGGCCTCCATAAGACACAAGAGATAGATTTCAGAGGGCAGATCTTCTCACTTCTATCCCAGACCCTCTGTTTGTACTTTACATGAGTGAGAAATAAAGACTTAACTTTGTTGAGCCATTGTATGAGCGATGTTTGCATTACAACACAATTGGCCCACTGTAGCTAATTTGCCTGATGAACTTTATGACAGAAGATACATGGCCTTGTATATGAGAAGATTCACACAGAAGAGAAACCTGTGCTGCCACCTTTGATCCCCAGGTCAATTTATGGAAAAATCAAAGAAGTCATGGGAGAAACAATGCAACAAATTGAGAATGCCATATAAAGAGGAAGGTCTCACTGATTGTGAAGAATAAAGTAAATCTTTATAGATATCTTTAATATGTCAAGGCTTTCAACAAAACTTCCAAGTGTACTATATATCAGAGAATTTGAGATGAAGGAAAAACTATCAAGTTATGCAATATGGATGTAAATTTCCAAACAGATATGTTAACTATAGCATTAAACTATTTAAAAATATTTTATCACCTACCAATAGTTAAATATTGGTGTTGATATTGTCTGCCCAGAGACATTTGGCTATGTCTGGAGACATTTTTGGTTGCCATAACTGGAGGCTGGAAGGAGTTAGTCCATCCAGTGGCCAGAGGCCAGGGGTGCTTCTCAACAGCCTCAGATGCACAGAACAGCCCCCACCAAGTGCATAGGTTTTATACATATATGTGTTCTATGTGAACAGGAGTTTTCCTTAGTGGAACCCAGCATAAATGCACGTAGGAAATATATACACTTAACATAATGTATATTGTGACTTACATTTGTACCTATCACATTAAATGCCACCCTGGCCTCTTTATAGCTTGTTAGAAAGAAGTCAAAGAAGTATTGCAGTACATACTTTTTTCTTATTCTCACAGTGTGTACATTTGTATGACCTTTACTACCAATCTTTCTCCTAAATTAAGAAAATAACTTTATTCTAAAACTTGAAGGCAATACAAAGCAAGTCAGTGGGTGTAGTAGAAACATTGTTTCCATACAAATGGACAAACCAGGCACCTAATTGTCAACAGCTTGAGTCTGAATTAACTTAAACAGCTGTGAACAATATTACTCATTTCATTCTAGTCAGTGAAAAGCCATCTCTGGGGGAAAACATTTTCCTTTCGTTCCTATTTCTCATTTCTTTAATTGTGACAGCTGCATAATCAGCGTGTGCACCACGTGCTGTGTAACTGAGGCTCCATTTGCAGTGATGGAGTGCCATGGGTGTGTCTTGCCACCAAAAGGGCGACCAATAAATTCTGGGTCGACTTGTGTAAGACATGAGCACTGACCTCTCTGGGCTTCTGATTTTTATATTAAATAAAGGAGTAATAAAAGAGCCTGCCTCAAAGGGTTATTGTGAGAAGTACACTAGATACAAATAATTTGGATATTACCCGGTACCTGGTAAACAGCATATAATCTGTAGAGCTATGAAGGTATGGCTTGTTATCATATTTTACAAAATCCCTTCATGGGGAATTGGGAGGAGGTGATAACAAACTGTTGTTTGGCTTCCCAAAAGCCACCTCCCAGCAGGACCCGGCCCCGCCACCCCGAGGCCCCGGCCCCGCCTGCCGGCCCGGTCCTCCTGAGGGGAGGGCGGCTCTCCTGTCCCCGCCAGCGCTGGGCTCCCGCCGTCTCCGTCCCCTCCCTCCACGCTCGGGGCTCGGGGACCCTCCCGAGGCGTCCGCGCTCCCTGGATCTAAGGAGCGTCTGGAACGCCCGCTGACGCCGACACTGGCCCGACAACGGCCACACCCGGGCTCCCGCCTCCCGCAGAGGGGCGAGGCCGAGGGGACCGTCGCCGGTCGTCCCGGAGTTGGCCTTTAGGGATGTGTCTGCCTCGTAGACGTCCGCCTGAGCCTGGCCGGCCGAGGGCTGGGCCAGGCCTGTAGGACGGCGACACAGCCGGGGTGTCCGTCCCTCCTGCGGGAAAGGAGGCGGGAAGCCGCGCGGCTGGGGCGGTTCCTCCGCGGACGGTCCCCGCACGGCGGCTGCAGGAGGCGCCCTCCGGTCGCAAGGAAGCGCCTGCCGCGGTGTCTTCCTTGGTGCGCTTCAGGACGCTCTTGTTGCCACGGCGACCTGGGGACCGTTTGGGGAAGGGCCAGCAGGTGGCGCCGTGGGGTGGGGGGAGGAATCCGCGCCGCCAGCTCCAGGCCGAGGGGACGCACCTCATGCGAAGTGGACGGGCTGGGCGACCGGACACAGCGGAAGCCCCCACTTCACCTCATCCCCCCTTTGTGTTTCATTTTATAGTGTCGCTGGCACAGGGACCTTTCCTCTTTAAACGTTATGTGTCATCAGAACAATTTCAAAGGCCATAAACATCGTCTCGTTATTTTTGTCCTGTGAAGGGCAGACACGTTTAACCATCACAGGCGTCATCTTCCCCGCTGGGAAAAGGGGAGCGAAGCCCCCTTGCCGCACCCCCTTTTCTCAGCGCGTTCACATGAGCACGTTCCCCCGGCGTTTGCAAAGGCATGTGCATCTCTCCAGGCCAGCCCCGGCAAACAACGTTTCCTGAAGAGCTCGGGAGGCATCTCTGAAATGTGACCACCGAGGAAGAAAACGTCCCCTCTCCCCGTTTCCTGGGGGTGACTTGGGCCCCTGGTTCCAAATTGCAAACCGCCTGGGGCCGTGAAGACGCGAGGAGTCAGTGACTGTGCATCCCAAGGACGGGGACGGACAGATCGTTCCGTCTCGCTGTCCCCTCGGCGGGCTGCCTGGGGTCGCCCACGTCCTGATTCCACGCTTGCTCAGTAATCACTGTTTTCTCTCCCTTTCACGTTTGCAGAGGGATTTGCTGGGTGGGGAGGAGGTTTTGTTCTTTTTTCCATTTTCCCGACACCCTGAACAGCATGGCCAGGGCCCTCGTCTCTAGCTTAGGGAATCTGACGTTTTTACTCGATTTTCTTCAAGTGACCGCCTTGTTGTATATACAAGAGACTCAGAAGAGGAAATCCTGCAGCCTCTTTCATAGCCCATTTCACTGTTTAACCATAAAGTCTAGTGTCAGAAATGGCAGAGCCTCTCATCCGGCATTTTCCCGAGTGTAGACCCACCGGAGCCGTGTCCAGAACTCGGGGTGTCTCTGGAAGGACGTTACCTCGGATGGAAGCGACGATCTTCGTTGCCGCCCGGGGTAGCTGCATGACTTTCTCTCTGGAGATGCTGCTCCAATCTGTGTGCTGAACGCCCCGCAAACTCCATTGAGCCACGGTTCAAAAATATGCAACGTCTAGAGCCTGAGCTCGGGGAGGGGGTACAGGACGGTGCTTCACGCCCGCTGCACGGAGCCTCCGAGGCTGCAGGACGTGTGTGCAAAGCCAGCAGGCTCTGGGGAGCTCGGTCCACCCAGCACCCGGTATTTCTTTTTGTTCCCCACGTTACTTTGGGGACCTCTTGAAAGAAGGCTTCAGGTGGAGCAAGTGGTGGTTCTCACTGGGGTGACTTTAGCGTGACCCTAATATTTTGTGACCGGCGTGTGAGTTTCCCGGGGCTGCCATAATAAAGAGCCATGCACGGAGTAGCTAAAACAACAGAGATTCACTCTCTCACAGTTCTGCAGGCTGGAAGTCCGAGATCAAGGTGTCAGTGGGTTTGGTTCTGTGCAGAGGACCTGAGGGACAATCTTCCATGCCACTCTCCCAGTTTCTGGTGTTTGCCGGCAATCCTTGGCATTTCTTGGCTTGTGGCTGCAACCCTGCAATCTCTGCCTAAGTCTTTGCATCACCTTCTCCTCTGTAGTCATCAAATCTCCTCCGCCCTCCTCTTAGAAGGAAAACTGGGATTGCATTTAGAGCTCACCTAGATAATCCAGCAGCATCTCCTCTTATGAAGGGCCTTAAACACAACTCCAAAGTCTCCCCACCCCCATCTTTACTTTGCCATATAAAATAGTATTCAGAGATTCCAGGGATTAGATGAGAAGGTGTATGTCTTTTGGGGGGAAGGAGCATCTGTAAGTTTACCAAAGGTACCATACACAATTTTCAGTGTGCTTCCACTAAAATGGAGCAAGAACCAAAAAAGCCTAGTATAGCAACCTGCAAAAAGAATATGTCAGCATTTTATGATTCTCCATACACAGAACAGGGACAGACATCTGCAGATCAGGACAGAAGTTGGTCAGACACAGAGAAAGCTGCTTCTCCTTTCTTCTCTTCTCCAATTTGTGGAGAATAACGGGCTGCTTTGAGTTGTTAAAAATGATCACATAGGATCAATTATTGACACATCCTACAACATGGGTGAATCCAAAAAAAACTACATTGTTCTAAGTGAAAGAATCCAGGCACAAAAGAACTAATATTGCTTGATTTTATTTATATTAACTCTCCAGAATAAGAAAAAACCAAGAGACAGAAAGCAGGTTGGGGGTTGCTTAAGGCTAAGGACAGAGAGAGAAGGCAGTGACTGCTTCACGGTCACGCGGTTTTGTTTTGGGACCTTCAAAACATTGTGGAACTAGATAGAGGAGGAGGTTGCACAACGAGGTGAATGCGCTAAGTACCTGTGAGTTGTATACATATTCGTGGGGTACAAAATTGACTATCAATATTGTGTACAATGTGTGATGGTCAAATCGGCATGTTAACTCATTCATCGTTACAATAGTAATCATTCTCTGTGTCCGTTAACCGTTAACCAACTTCTCATTAAGCTCCCTCCCCCTCCCCCTGCCAGTCCCCCTTTCTCACCCCTGGTGGCCTCAGTAGTGTTCTCTCTTTTTGAAAGTTCAACAAATTATTGTGATTGTTGTATCTTTCTTTTTAAAATTTACTTTTTAGCTCCCTGAGTGAGGACGTGCTGTATTTCTCTTTCTGCATCTGGGTTTTCACTTAGCATAATTTTCTCCAGGCTCATCCATGTTGCTGCAAATGGCAGAATTTCATTCTTTTTTTTATGGCTGAGTAGTACTTTGGGTGAATTTTATGTCATTAATTCCAGCCGGAACCCGGCAGCCCATCCAGGCTAAATCCCCAATCCCTCCAGCAGTCTGGAAGCCAACAAGCTCTTCTCAGTGGCATCTGCAAAGCCTGAAGGAAATTGCCCAACAGCAGCACGTACAGTGTCCAGGATCACAGGAGCTTCTGGAATGATGCAGTGTGTGCCCAGCCGGCTGGGCTCTAGGGCCGGCTCTTCAGAGAGCCTGACTCGGGAAAGAAGAACCAAATTCCTCAATCACAAATTCATCCTGTAATGGTTCCAACTATTCTTGTTTGGTGCGTCCCAAGTTAGGTATGATGGTCAGACCCTGCATCTGCTCCCTTTTGCAGAAATGTGAGTTCTCCGCAGAGGGACATCTGTCGTGGTTGGAACATCTCAACGTTCCTAACTGGTTTTCACCAAAGCTCCCTGGGACACAGGAGCACTGGCTATTTGCTAACTGCTGCCCTGTCCTTTCCATGGCTACACTGTCTCCTGGGATTAAAAAGGACTAGTTTCCACCCCAGAGAGACACAGACGGTGGTAACAAGATTATAGAGCTCCCTGGAGTCCTGCCGGGAGGTTTCCCAAGGGGAACTGGTTAATAAAAATGTAGAAACTACACAGGTGCTGCCTTTCCTAACTCCAGGGCCCAGAATCTTCTATTCTGAGAAGTTTTCTGCCCCAATAAAGAACTTATGTGGCTGACCGCAGTGTCCAAGCCCCGAGCCAGCTTCCTTGCACTCTGCAGGTGACAGCATTTCCTGTTTCTGAAGATGTGTTTTCTATTTTCCTTAACTGAGTGATTTGTATGGAGTGGGAGTGATTTGTGTGGGTGGTGGAGGTGGGGATCCTCACGTATGTGCGTGTGTGTTTGCGTACATGTGTGTGTCTTTGTGTGTGCATGTATGTATTTGTGGATGTGTATATACACTTATATGTGTTTGTGTTTTGTGTGTGTTTGTATTTATATTTGTGTATGTGTCTGTGTATACACCTGGTTTTGTGTATACACGTGTTTTTTCTTTGTGTGTGCATGTATGTTTGCACATGTGAGTGTGCTTGTCTATGTTCACACGTGTTTGTGCATTTGTTAGTGTGTATGTGTATCTGTGTATGCATGTTAGTGTGTATATGTGTGTGTTCTTGTATATATTTGTGTATATGCAGTGAATGGGTACGTGTGTGGGTTGTGTGTATGTGTTGCGGTTGTATGTTGTGTGTGTTGTGAGTATGTTTTATGTCTGCATTGTGTTGTGTGTGTGCATTGTATGTTTGTGTACATGTTGTGAGTACATGTTGTGTTGTTTGTGTTGTGTGCTGTGTATCTGTGTTGTGTGTTTTTTGTGTGTATAGGTATGTGTTGTGGTTGTTCTGTGTGTGGTGTATGTGCTCTGTGTGTTGTGTGTGTGTTTTATGTATACTCTATATCTGTGTGTGCTGTGTGCATTGTGTGTGTTGTGTGTTGTGTGTGTATGTATGTGTGTTGTGTGTGTTATGTTGTGGTGTGTGTGCTCTATATCTGTGTGTGCTCTATGTGTGCCATGTGTGTTGTGAATGTGTTGTGTGTGTTGTGTGTGCTCTATGTCTGTGTGGGCTGTGTTTACTATCTGTTGTGTGTTGTGTGTGCTCTATGTCAGTGTGTGCTGGGTATGTGTTGTGTGTGTTGTGTGTGTATGTATGTGTGTTGTGTGTGTTATGTTGTGGTGTGTGTGCTCTATATCTGTGTGTGCTCTATGTGTGCCATGTGTGTTGTGAATGTGTTGTGTGTGTTGTGTGTGCTCTATGTCTGTGTGGGCTGTGTTTACTATCTGTTGTGTGTTGTGTGTTCTCTATGTCTGTGTGTGCTGGGTGTGTGTTGTGTGTGTTGTGTGTATGCTCTATATCTGTGTGTTCGTGTGTGTGTTGTGTGTGTGCTCTCTATCTGTGTTGTGCATGTGTTTTGTGTGTTGTGTGTGTCATGTGTGTTTTGTGCGTGTATGTGTGTGTGTGTGTTGTGTGTGTGTAGACACAGGCAGACACAGGAGTAGTCCCAGGAGAGGCTTAGCAGGAAGGGGCCCTCCATGTGTCCAGCCCTTGGTGGAGCTGTGAGGAAAGGAGGGGACAGTGGTCAGCATTTGTACTGTGAACAAGCACAGCACGTCCCCAGACTCTGGACAACTCCTTACTCTGGGCGGCCCCTGACCTCTGGGGCTGCGGGCCTCTCCCTACAGGTAATCTGAGGATGGGGGAAGGTTCTCACTCACAGGGCTATGGGGGCTCGCAGGTCAGTGCACCACGCCTGGTGTGCACATTGTAAGAAACAGATTCTCCTGCCATGCAGGGGTTGGACCCGTCACCTCAGGGAACCTTGGCCGCCCCACCCCGTCCACCTTGCACACCATCATTCCCCCTCCACTTGGCCCCCTTTAGAGAGGGGAAAGGGTACAGGAGCTCCCAGCATAGTCCAGCCTTAGCTCCAGCGCTGACCACTGCACAGCTGACTGCTGCAGAGCTTCAGGGTGTGAGCATCTTTCCAAAAGCCATCCATGATCCAGTGTGATTTCAGGAACTGGCCCATTCTCCTCTAGGAGGTTCACACTATATATCAACACCAATTCAGTGCCTTCTAGACTTCTTTGACCAAGAAGTGACTTTTTAATGCTTATTTTATTTTGTTGATTGTTGATAATAATCAATTCAAAAAAAAAACGTGTGGTGCTAGGCTAAGGCTGATGTCTTCATCTTGTCTGACTTGGCCGATGGTGGAGCTATAGCTGGATCTGGAGCTCTCAGACCCCTCAAGCCCATTCACAGACTGGGTCACAAACCCTTCATACGCCAGGCTGGGTCACCAGACCCCTTCATGCAGGTCTATGAGCTAGGAAACCGACCAAAAGATCCCTGGAGCCATAGGTTGGAAAGCATGGCTGCACGGGGCGGACGCCCAAGGCAGACGCCCAACTGCCTGCTTCACCAAATTCTCTCTCCCTCTCTCTCTCAAGAACACAAGAATAGCAACAAAACTAAAAAGATACATTGGCGCGCATGCACACTAACTACACACACACACACACACACACACACACATTGCTTACAAAGGATGCTGAACCACACCCAACTGGACCCGTGGTGAGGGCCCTGACCAAACTATTCTATTTTCCCAACAAACCTGAACCCAGGCAGGCTAAGACACTAATCGGGTCTGCACCGGCACTTCAGTGCCAGTCAGATCAACTCTGTGGGGCCCCAATGACTTTATCCCAGTCGATGGAGCACAAAACTGCCCACACAGTGTTGGGGACAAAATTCAGGAGGCAGAATGGCCAGGTGGAGATTAAGTAAATCGTTTTTTAAAAAATTTCTTGTTTTATATTGAAATTTATTTTTTCTTAAGTGACACATGACGATTGTATTCATATATTCATGGGATACAATGTGATATTTGGGTATATGTATCCTGTGTGCAATGATCCCATCAGGGGAATTAGCATATAACCATGAGTGTACACATATTATTTTTAAGACTAAATGATGTCAAACAGCTATGTGGTATATTTATGATAAGATGAGCTACTGAGTCTCACATTTTTTCTTATTGTTGCTGCCATTAATGTCAGCAAAATAGCAAAAATGAAAAGAATAATACTAAGAATGATCATAAGGAGAATGTTTCTTTGTCCCTCCCAGACAGTCAGGGCTTTTGACTCAGTTAAAGATTAAACTCATAAGGTAGGTTTCTGGACCTGCCACATGGGTCATGCTCAGACCTGCCGAGTCACAACCCTAGAGGTGGGCCTGGTCCCGTTGCACTCCTGGGTTGGCCCATTTTCTGTTGCTTCTAACAGAACACCTGACACTGGGAGATTTATAAAGAAATAAAATTTATTTCTTACAGGTTTGGAGGCTGCAAAGTCCAAGGTTCAGGGAAGATCTGGTAAGGGCTTTCTTCTACAGCAGCTCAGGGTGTCACATGGCAAGAATGGACTGAGCAAGAGAGAGCTAACAGGCTCATTGGTTTCCTTATAAAGCCATCAGAACCACGCCCATGACTCCATGAATGGATCAATCCATGCACAAGGGCACAGTCTTCACAATCCAATCACCTCTTAAAGCCCCACCTTTCAAATATCATAACAGGATTTCCCATCCTCTTAGCACTGTTTTGATGGGGGTCAAGTTTCCAACACATGAATCTTTGGGGGACACATTTAATCCATAACAACCCTCAAATTTGAAAACATCCTTATAGGAGGGTTAGAGACAGAGGAAGGTGATAGGGGAGGACAGTGAAGAGCCGGAGTCTCAATCTCAGAGGTGGAGTCCCTGGGACTGCTGCAGAGAGGATGGTCTTTAACGTGTACCAGAGACCACCCCCCCATGGACACCCACTATTGCATGATGATCAGATCCTTGGGTCACTTGGCAGAATCTGGGAAAACTTTATTTCACATGCAGAGCTGTAGGATGCCTTATGTGGAACATCTTTGTCAGCCCATGTTGTCACAGAAACAGCCACAGGTGGCATTCAAGGAGCCACCAGGGAGGGAGCAGCCACAGCATCATGTCTTAGGAGGGAACAGAAGGGGAGATCTGAGGGTTGAGGGCAGCCCCAGCTTCATCTCCTGGTATCCTGGACCACACTGAGTTTGGTGTTCTTAAACCTTCTGATCCATAGGCCTCACCTGAGTGCTTTGGACTGTATTAGGTTCCATTCAGAGAAAGTTTCTCAACCTCAACACTAAGGAAATTCAGGCCAGATCACTCTTTATTTTATTTTATTTTACTTATTTTTGCTGTGAAGGTATTTTTTGATGTGGTTAACATCTATAAAGTTTTATCAAGGTCTAAGTGAAAAATAAAAATTGTACATATTTACAATGTACAACATGATGTTTTCATATACAAGGGTATTTCAAAAAATTCATAGACAAATAGAATGAAAAGATGACACCAATCTTTCCATGACCTTTCTAAGTACCCTCATAATGTATACATTGTAAAATGATTAGATCAAACTGATTAACCTAGCCATCACCTCGCATTTGTGTGTGTGTGTGTGTACGCGTGTGTGTGTGATAAGGAAATTTAAGATCTACTCTCTTAGCAATTATTCAGTATACAATACATTATTATTAACTACAGTCTCCATGCTATGCAATAGATCTCCAGAGCTTATTCCTAGTGTCTAACTGAAACTTTGTATCCTTTGACCAACACCAGATCATTCTTCATTGTGGTGAGGACTCTCCCATGCATTGTAGGATATTGAGCAGCATCCCTGGCATCCACCCAACAGATGCCGGCAGCAACCCCCATACTTGTGACACCCAAAAATGTCTCCAGACATTGCCCAGTGTCCCCGGGGTGGAAGTGCAGAGTTATCTGTAGTTGAGAATCACTGAATTAGAAAAATAACAACATGTCAACATTCTTGTACATCAAGTGATGTAAAACATGACCTACCTGGTTTACAATATTTATTCACTTCCCTTAAAGAGGTACACCCAAACTTGAACACTGGCCTCATCCGTGAGAATACAGGCATCGAAACCAATAAGAAAGGGCGATACACCCCCGTTGTATTTTTTTCTCAGACCCTTGCTGGGAGGGTGGGGCCAGGCTCAATGCCTCAGGGAGGGCACACTGCATGGGGGCTGCTAGTTCACCTCTCTCTCCTTTGTCACCCAGGTAATGCCAGCACTCCCCAACTGACTCAACTAAACCCTCAGAAATTACAGTGGTGCCTCTGTATTTCCAAACCAGCTTTATAAATAAACATGGGTGCCAAGGAGGAATTCCCCAAAGAAAGTTAGTAAATCAGAGTCGTGTCATGTTTATATTAAGGAGCAGTGTATCAGTCCGTTTTGTGTTGCTATAACAGAAATACCTGAGACTGGGTAATTTATGGTAATTTATAAAGAACAGAGGTTTATTTGGCTTATGATTCTGGGACAGCTGCATCTGGCACAGGCCTCAGGCTGCTTCTACTCATGGTGGAAAACAGCAGGTAGCTGGCGGGTACAAGCAGATCACATGGTGAGAGGAAGCAAGAGAGAGAGAGAGGGGGGGTGCCAGGGTCCTTTAAACAACCAGCTCTTGTGGGAACTAATAGAGCGAGAACTCACTCATTAATCCCCCCACCTGGGGAGAGCATTAATCCATTCATGAGGGATCTGCCCCCATGACTCAAAACAGCTTCCAGCACTGCCACATTGGGGACCAGATTTCCACATGAGTTTTGGAGGGGACAACACATCCAAACTCCATCAAGCAGGGTTTGCAAATACAGCAGCTGCTTCCCTCCATACATAGGAGAGGAGAGGGATTTGGTGGCTGTCTGTGATGATCAACAGGGTCTAGACCAAAATAGTCAAGTGTATTTGGGTTGGGAATTAGGTACAGACCAACATGGGGTAACTCGCTTTATGCAATATCTTTGGCTGGAAACATTGTAGACAAACTAGTCCCTCATAAAGTGCATATTATTTTACAATGGTGTCCTTTAATTGGTGCTCAGGCAGGCATCACTCAAAGGACTCCATTGGCTAACCTCTGTGCGAGGTTTAAGAACATCTGCCTCTTTTATCCATCTTGTACAGGTGACCTTTCTAATAGATGTTTTGACTGAAGAGGGAACTAAGCGGGAGCCAATCAGCTTCCTCATGCCTGGAAAGTTGTAAATTGCCTTTGCACCCCCTACACCTCTTCAGGCCCACATTCCATCTGGTTTATCACTGGAACAAATCAACTTTTATTTGATACCAACAGAGTCAAGAAAGGGATATGGTGTGATTTGGGTGCACCTGCATGGTGCTAAAGGCAAAGGCACACCCTCCAGCTGTGTGTGCAGCCCCAGAGTTCATGCAAAAGCTCTACCCCCAGGGCATTTTCTGAGGCTGCAACACACAGGTGAGTAAGACAAGAAGCCTTCTGCCAGCTGAAGGGATCAGATTAGCAGAACAGCATCTTATGGAACAGTTTACAGAAATCTGAGCTGAGCACACAATGCCTTTCATTAGAGTCCTGAGGATGTCCACAGCCTTGTCTACCTGACAGCTTTGAAGGAATGCCTTGCTCCATTGAGCCAAACTGGGAGGTTTCCAAATGTGTCAAATCTGTGTCTCACGGGACTCCCTCTATCAGGGAGGCCCTCCTTCCTTAGTCTAGAGGTTCTCAATGGGAGGTGATTTTGCTCACCAGGGGACATTCGGTAATGTCTGAAGATGTTTTTGGTTGTCTTGACTGGTGAAGGTGCAGTGCTACTGACATCTAGAGGACAGAGGCCAGTGAGAATGCTGAACATACTACAATACACAGGATATCCTCAACAATAAAAAATTATCCAGCCCAAAATGTCACTAGTGCCAGGCTGAAAATCTCTAGCTAACATGTTACTTGCTGTAGAGCTAGGGCTGGGTCTGGAGCTCACAGACTCCTCAAGCCCATTCACAAACACTTCACACACAGGTCTATGAGCTAGGTAACTGGCAAAAAGGCTCTTGGAGCCTTGGTTGAAGAAGGAATAGTCTTTATGCAGCACACACACATCTAGGCGCTAGGCAGTACAAAGGAGAAACTCAGAAACTCAACTGCTACCGGCAAGGTCCAAAGAAAAACCTGAAAACTGAGCAGCTGCCAGCAGAGTAAACATGCTCTATTTTTAGAGGTGAGCTCTGCTGGCCAGCCTGCTTCACAAACTCAAGAACACATTATAGCAACAAAACTAAAAAGATACATGGGTGCACATGTGCGCTAACTCCACCCACACACAACTTGTTTACAAAGTAATGTGCTGCATGATCCCCAACCAGACCTGAGCCGAGGGAGCCTGACTAAATTATTCTATTTTCCCCACACTTGCCCTCTGAAACTCAGCATGTGCTCAAGAAAGCCTCTCTCAACTCCTGGCTGTGCTAAGAGCCCTGCCTGGGTTCCTGGGCCTTGTAGAGAGTTGGGCCACAGGGAAAATGTTTGAGAATGACTACAGGAGTGGATACAGGCATTCACAGTCTTCCCTTTCTTTCCAGACCTTTTTCTCACCTGCTCAAGTCAGTTCCTGGCTGGTGGGCAATTGGCATTCTTTACAAAGAAGCCTCCAACCCATCCCTTCCAGCCTCTGTTTCCCCACCTGTAAAAGAAGAAGCACAGACCCTTGTAGTGCTGACCTCATTCTGCCCCACACTCCTTCCCCTCCAAGGTGACAGCTGCCCACTTCATAATCAACCTCAGCATCGGCAGCTGAAGTGCAGAGAGAGGCCGAGATTAATGCCACTCGGGCAGAACCACAGGAGACACAGCACTTGTTAGGGAGGTGAAACAGAAGCCACAGTTTATTTAATTCCCAGACAAGAGGTTTCTCTTCGGGGCTGTTGGCTCGTAACCTCTGGCTGCTTCTTTTTTCTTGTCACCACACATCCCTCCCAGCTGTCTGGCCCTCCCTGCCACCTGAACTTGGACAAGTCTCCTTACCTTTGTGGGCCTCAGTTTATCTATCTGTCCATTGGGATGATAACACTCAGGCTGCCTCACAGAGTTATTAGAAAATCAACAGCAGACAGGAAAAACAAGACAGAGAAGGGGGCTCAATTTCTGGGACCCTATCAAATGCAAGGTCCGCCTCACACCTCATCATACTGCTCCTCACGCTGACTCTCCGTTCCAAAGGGGAAGAAACTGAGGCTTAGAGATGTTGATGGGTGCTTATGGTCCCACAGGGGTACAACTGGGATGTGAGCCCAAGTCTGCCAGCTCCAAGAACCACGACCTCTTGTCCACATTCCCCTGACACGATGATGTGTTCTGTCTGCAGAGGACCTTTGGGCACTGGGGGCGGCTAGCCACGCATAAGCATTGCCCAGAATTGTCAGCATATGGCACACTTCCTTCCTTCCTTGAGGGCTGGAGGGTATGGGGCTGAGGATGTCCTGAAGGACAGAGAGAGGAAATAGAGTGGCGTGAGCTGGAGGACGTAGCAATTGAGCCAGGCCTTGGCATTCCCGGCAGGGAGGAGTACGGAAGGCACAGCAGCTGGAAGGGCTGTGGTGGACACAAGTGGCCATAAGAGCACCCGGACCCAAGCAGGGACCTGATGGAACCAAATGGGAAATGATGGAGACAAGGTTGCAGAGAGGGGTGTGTTGGAGAGACAGGCCATCCTCTCTGTCCTCTGTCTATGAAACAGCTCTCAGACCCTCATTCACACTCTGGGGTCGATGACATACTGACAAAAGAAATTATAAACTAGAATCCTTGGAAACAATTAGCATTTTAATTAGGATCAATACTTCAGGCTAAGACGGAGGAGGAGGATGCTTTAATAGTGGAATTTCAGGCAGCACTGGCAAGTCCGGTAGGATCTGGGACATATCACACCACACAGGGACACAGCCAGCCCCTCCTTTCCGTTCAATTAAACTCACTGGACACCTTCTCTATACCAGGCCTTGTGGGACGGCTTTACTCAACATATCTCATTTAATTCTTGAAATAGCCCCAGAACTAACTGCAAATTCCTTCTTATCCCATTTGATCCTCAGGCTGGCAGGGGTTTATTGAAGTAACTTGCGTAACATTCCATGGTTCTTAGTGGCTAGGGGGACACTAATTTTCAGACCTGCTCTTTTGAGGATGTCTTGCCCTGGTAGAAGGAACAAACGGGACCTCCATGCCCCTCCCCTGGGTCCACCAAGCCCAGCCCCCACCCCTCCTGGGGCTTTGCTGCTGGAGCCAAGGGAGAAGTGCAGTGGGGGGTGTGGGGGTGGTCCAAGAACATCCCACTCCACAGTTCCCCCAACCTGGAGAGCCAGGACCACCCTGGAGAGCCAGGACCACCCTGGCTTGGCTTTTATTCTGTTTCCCCAACTGGTTCTGTGACCACAGGCTCTCCTATGAGCTCCCTGCCATCCCACCACCAAGAGCCCTGCCTTGCCAAGTGGTCCTGAGCCATCCTGTTCTGTGGTTTGCAACCAAAGGACTGCTCCTGAGCCAAATGTTGCCATGTCCTGGCTGCCTTCGTTCACTGCCATTGGTGTCCTGGCCTTCAGAGACTCTCCTCTCTTAATGTGCATTTCTAATGGGCCATGGGATGGCCAACCCCTTGACTAGCCCATTAGAGGCATGCGTAAGGTCAGGGTCCACAGGATACAAACCAGGCTCGCAAGGGCCCCTTATGGGATCATCTACACTGCCCATCAACACACATTTCTGGAGCTCCTGTCATGTGCCGAGGTCAGTGCCAGGCTCTGAAGGGGGAAGGCTGTGGGAAGAGTGGTGTATAGACCCCTGGGGGGCAAGGGCCCACCATGTCTTCCCAGGAGCCCCCCACTTGCAGTCCGGGGAGGTTCCCTGGCTTCCCTCTGTCAGTGTTGACAGCCCGGCCTGAGGAGCTCCCCGTTAAGAGAACTGAGTTTTGGGCCGGCCCGGTGGCGCACTGGATAGTGCGCCGCTTGGGAAGCGCAGCGGCACTCCCGCCCGAGGGTTCGGATCCCACATACAGACCGGTTCCCGCTCACTGGCTGGGCGAGGCGCGGCGATCCCGTTGCCGTCCCCGGTCCGGTACGGGGGCAACACTGAGGGTTGCGATCCGTGGCCGGACACGGAAAAAGACAAAAGACAAAAAAAAAAAAAAAAAAAAAAGAGAACTGAGTTTTAAAACAGCAGTCTCAGAGGGCCCTTTGCTTCAGATCCTAAGTGCAGTTTACAGGAAATTTTAAAAAGCCTTTTACCTTTACCGCAGGAAGCTGGGCTGTGACCGAGGGTCTCACGTGCAGATGCCAGTCTGGTTTGGAACATAAACCTCTTCCAGAAGAAGAAACACACAGTAGATTGGGGATCAGGAGCCCTGGGAGTCAGCCTCAGGCTCACATTTATGCCTTTCTCTCTGTAGGAAGCATTTTTTGAGCTCTTCCTGCATGCCAGGTCAAGAGCCAGGCATACATAGATATGCCTAGATATACAGGCACTTAAATCAAACGTATATTTACAACGTCCCCAACAGCAGGCTTGGGTTGATGAGGACAAGGACTCAGCCAGGGTCTGAGTGAAGCTGCTCCCACCTGGTTTTCAGCTCTGCTTTCACCAGAACATGCTCGGAAGTTCCATGACCCATCTGCTCAGACACACTCCCGCCCTGACCCCCCAAGCCACGCCTGAAACTCTCCATTCACAGCCAAGAGCGACGCTAAGCAACATGTTTTCTCCTTTATCTCTACCTCCTGTCTCCCAGTTCCATTGTCAATGATGGACAAGAAATGGACCTGGTGTCTTGTTCCACTGTGGTGTTTGTAATGGGGGTTCTGGTGGGGAGGTAAGGATAGGGCCAAAGAAGAGAGTTGCATTTGAAGAGAAGCTTTGTGGGAGTTACGCTTACTCCAAAGTGACGACCCTCCAATAGGAGAATTCCAGTCTGTAGCCCATTTTTAGATTGAAGGATGGGGATGGAGCAGCGTCCCTGCCTGTACTCAGGTGTGTACTGCCCCTAGACCTGGGCAACGGGGTGCAGGGCCACCTCTGGCCATGCTCCACCCTGGGTGTGAGGAGTCCACAGGGCAAAGGGGCCACAGCCACTTCACATTGGTGGTTCCCTCCTTCTATATCCCATTCGGGAACCCAGAACTCCCCAATTCCCTGCCCAATAGTCCTGACCGTGAGTACAGGACCTGAGTGAGTCATTGGGGTCTATTTCCCTGAGCTCTGACCACACCGCCAGTGAATGCAGCCCTGGCTGGGCCCACGGGGTGGCTCGGGGTGGACGGCTGAGTCAGGGGGAGGAGGTGGACTGCAGGTGGGCATATCCACAGGCATGAATACGGGGTGGAGCTGGCGTGGGGTGAGAAGGGGGTTAGATCATGGGCTGGGGTTGTCCATTTGCATTCTTGCTCCTGCCCTGCGAATGTTAGGGGCCTCCAGTCCTGATACAAAGCACGGGGCACGGCAAATGATGCCTTCATGTCTGTGCTGATAATCACTGTGTGACTGCTTACTATTTTTTTTTTCCTTTTTTTGTCTTTTTTCGTGTCCAGCAACAGATCGCAACCCTCAGTGTCGCGCCCGTACCGGACCGGACCGGCAACGGGATCGCAACCCTCGGTGTTGCGCCCGCACCTCGCTCAGCCAGTGAGCAGGAACCGGTCTGTATGTGGGATCCGAACCCTCGGCGGGAGCGCTGCCACGCTCCCAAGTGGCGCACTGTAGCAGTGCGCCACCTGGCCGGCCCGACTGCTTACTATTTTTATCGGTTCATTAAAACAGACTCTGTAAATACTCCAGCCAAAAATTGAATTTTTAATAAGAATAGCTCTTGGAGATCACAGACTCAGTCAAAATAGGCACTTAGGGCCCACTGAGGGCTTATCTGTGTGGTCGCTGCCGTCACATTGCTGCTGGGGGAGATGGCCAAGAAGCAGTAAGGCCAAGTGGGAAGTGCTGCCTGGAGGGAAGAGCAGACTTCCAAACCCGAGTCTCAACTAGTGCGGGGCATGGAAGCCTCCTCTGAGGAAGGGATGTAAGGCTACAGATGGGGAAGCTGAGGCCCAGAGATGCTAAGTATGTTTAGCTGAGTGGCTGGGTTATCAGAAGCTAGTTTCCCAACTCCAAGCACAATGCCCTTGCGACCACCCTCTGTGGGCCAGTTTTCATTTTTGTGTGTTCAGGGACAGCACGCACAAGCCTGTATTTACAGAACTCTCATGATTTACACCCAGATTTTGACCTCGTCCCTGCAGGCACAGTTCGCGTGCATGCACACATGCACGCACACACACGCACATACATACGTACACACATGCACACAAACATGTACGCAAACACACATGCACGCAAACACACATGCATGCGCACACACGCACACACACACGTGCACACATGCACGCACACACACGCACATACATATGTACACGCACGTACACACACATGCACACAAACATGTACGCAAACACACATGCACGCAAACACACATGCACACAAACATGTACGCAAACACACATGCACGCAAACACACATGCATGTGCACACACGCATGTGCGCACATGCACGCACACACACGCACATACATATGTGCACGCACATACACACACACATGCACACAAACATGTACACAAACACACATGCACACACATACATGCACACGTGCACACGCACTCACACACATGCACGCGCACACACGCACGTGCGCACATGCACACATGCACAAGCACTCACACACACATGCATGCACACGTACACACACACATGCACGCACACACATGCACATACATACGTACACGCACGCACACACACATGCACACAAACACACGCGCACACATACGTGCACACGCACTCACACACATGCACGTGTGCACATGCACACATGCACACGCACGCACACACACGTGTACACATGCACACACGCACAAGCACTCACACACACACGTGCACGCACGTGCACACACACACACACACATGCACGCACACACACACACATACATACGTACACGCACGCACACACACATGCACACAAACACACGCGCACACATACGTGCACACGCACTCACACACATGCACGTGTGCACATGCACACATGCACACGCACGCACACACACGTGTACACATGCACACACGCACAAGCACTCACACACACACGTGCACGCACGTGCACACACACACACACATGCATGCACACATACACGCACGCACACACCCTGCTTCCAACCTGAGGTGCCCAGGCCTGCCTTCAAGCCTCTTGGAAGAAAACGAGAACCAGCAGCTGGTTATAATGTGTCCTCAGACACACAGCTTTGAAATCCGAGGCTGGGCTGAGCCAGGCTGCCCCTGCCTTGCGGCTTTTCTGCCGATCTCCCTGTGGAAGCAGCTGTGCTGCGAAGCTGGATCTGATCAAAGCCCACACCAGCCCGAGCTGAAGCCACGGCCCTCTGCGTTACCAAGTGTCTGATAATCTTCCACGACCCCCCGCACAAAGACCCTGCCAGGCCTCTGTGGTTCCTCCTTCAGTCACCCTCTGCCTTTCAGTGGGAGGAGGAGGGGGGGGTTGGGTTTCCCTCACTGAGTTCACCATGGTGAGCGCCATGTTGGTAGTTTCCACGTACTGGAAACCTCCGTACAGTATAACAAATGCCCTCATTCCTGTGTTTGCTGCCCCTTAATGTAGTTGTAAACACGCGGGTCCATTTCAGCTCCCACTACGTGGCGCGTAAGTTGCTGTTAGAGCTTCCTGTGTGCAGAAAGGGCCCCCGGCCTTCCTGGGTGCAGAGATTTCAACCTTGTCTGGCAAGCAGAGTAATGTGAAATTCGATCATCTTTCTCCCAAGTGAGAATGCCTTATTATTACTTTTTACAGAAAAGAATAGACCCAGAAATCAGCATCCATACTTGGAGGTGGAGAGGAGAGGCGCCTCAGACTCTGGACCCGAGGCCCCCTCGTTGGGGATCTCTGAGCCTTTTCATCCAGGTGTTGTGTGGGTTCTTGGGGGAATCACTGTGACTGTTGTCGGCAGCAGGGCTGGGGAGGGCAGGGCTGGTCGGGCACAGGTAGGCCAGGACAATGGTAGGCATGCCCTGGTCAGGTCCCTCTGTCCCAAACCTCTCTCCTCCCTCGACCAGCTTTCTCTGTGCTCAGAATTCCACAGAGCATTTTTTCTCTTTCACATTTTTTCTCCGTTACTGAAAGGCGATCATCTTGGTGAGATGATACGGCTTGCTCAGGTGAGCCAGCAGAGTGTCGGGGGCCACCTGGTACCAGGTTCCCCAGAGGTCAGTGAAGACGCGCCAGCTGCGGCTGCAGCCAGGGGAGAGAAACAACAGCATGTGGGGCATTTCTGATAAAACCAGATTCTGCCTGTGGCTCATGGGGGAGAAACCAGGTGTAACTGTACCGAGCCAGGAGCTGGGCTAAGGAACATTCTTCCTGTCATCGGCCGTTTATTCTTCTAAGTCGGGGATCTGGGGCTCGCACCGTGTCTGGCCAAAACGGGAGTCTTGGAACACACTCAATAATCCTGCATATACAACTGTGAACATGCAGTGCAGTGACAGCTCACATAGGAAGGAAATGTGAGGGAGCTTTTCCCAAATTTGGCAACTGTCTGAAAATGTACATGACCTAACAGCAATGAGTTATGAAGCTGAAAGAAACTTCTCTAAATGATCGAGAATAAAAACCAAATGCAAAGGACAACGCTAAAAGGCAGACAGAGCGTCTTTCTGTTCTCTCCAAAACGTAGCACAGAACTGTTGATGCAGGAAGAGAATCAAAGACAATGTAGTAAAAAATACAGAAAAAAAGTGTCTTCAAGGCATGACAGGCAATTAGCACAATTAGGTATTATGGGGCTTTAAAAATTTTTTGTCATGTTTGTGGTTTCTTCAGCTTTTTAAAATGTGATTTGTGATTTGTTGTGATGTCTCATTCTAAATAATACTCACTCTCATATCTAGCTTTGCATTTGACATTTGTCATTCTTTTTCTTAAAGAGCATCTCAACCAAACCTGAATCCATTCTGTGCAGAGCAACTGGGACCTGCTGAGAGCTGGATGTGGGTGTGAGGGAAGGGTCGTCAAGGACAATTCCAACGGTATGTCTTTCTGATGTTAGGGTAGTAAGAAAAAAATAATCTACTTATGTATAGAACAATGGGAGTAATTGGGGTTTGAAAATGACCTTACTTGGCAAAGGAAACAGCTGCCCCTTACACTGCATCCCATTAGATCACACATGGAATGTCACGGATCTGTGCAATCCCAGCCCAGAGCCGGGCTTACAGTGCCTGAGCAAGGTTCATGGGGGGTGAGTTCCATGGATGTGCCTTTGGATGGGAGGGACTGGGGGAAGAATTGGGCTCTAGAAAGGGACACAGACTTCACTGGGTCAGCTGGGCCTTTGAGGGGCCTGGAGCATTGAGCTGGAGGAGAGGAAGGACTGCTTCCCGGGGCTGGTGCTGCCCGCCTCTTTGGTCCCATCTCTTATAACCACTAGCCTCGTGTCTCCCTCGCAGCCTGACCACATATAGATCCCACCTGCGTACACCTTGGCCCTTCCTTCCACACCTGCTCCCCTCCAGGCTCCAAACTTATTGTGGTTCGAACACTCCAAGGTTTTTGATTCTCAGGTTGTGTCTCCACTTTGCCCAAATACCTTTCTGGACTTCTCGACATCTTTGCACATGTGCGAGGTGGTCCCTCGCTTGCCTCCTGGGGTTCCTTGTGATCCCAGGCCTATCCCCGGCTGATGCTGACTTGTGGCACCCCCTCGACCAGGCCACTTCTCCCCTCTGTGAGATGAGACTACGGCAAAGTCATATGAAACCCTCTGTACCCCTTCATCCATCTGACAAGAGCCCAAACCAAGGCCATCTTGGAAGACAAATTTAGCTCATTTAAATCATCCTGGGTTACATGTAATTGTTCCTGCCCCTTTGGGGCGTGGGCACCTGCCCAAAGGTGCTGTTGATCTTCCATTGGTGCCATCTCCCAGATGAATCTGGAAGAATGGCATCACCAGTGCGGCTGTGGTGGGGACACCACAGTCCTTCAGCACATGCCTTTGTCTAATCTCAGCAAAACAAGCCCTGCAGCCCATGGACCCTGCCCATACAGGAGGGAGCGAACCACAGTGAAACCACTGAACGGCGATAGCAAACGCTTCCGAAGTGCTACGCAGTGTGCGTCCAGCTGACGCGAGCGCCGACAGGGAATGAACGGCCCCCTCACTCTCACCGCAATCCTGCGATGCCCCATTTTGACAGAGCGGCTCTCGTTGACTGGACGTTTACTTGGTGCCAGGCTTGCCATTGAGCGCTTTCCCCTGGGCTCACACACGTCTGAGCACACAAGTGCAGACACGTGAGAAACGCTGCGCTTCTCCACTTCCGTCATCTTCAAGCTCAGTCTGCTGTCCCCGCGCTCCAGGGCAGTGGGAAATGCGATCAGTGCCTTTGCTATCCCAGCCCTCCACTCCCCTCCGAGGAACTTCATGTTCCTGGAGCTGACATGTGCCCAGGACTGAAAAAGGGCCCTTGGAACCTGGGCCCTCATGACCCCCCCCTGGGAGAATCTGCTGTCACCAGGCGACATGAGGGGCCCTGGGGTCTTTGCCAGGCAGGCAGCCTCCTGGGTCTCCCAGGGCCCTGCCTTCGGGGGTCTTGCCACGGGAGGGCTGGGTGAGAATGCCCACTGCCTGGGGACTCACAGTGGCAGCCCCATACCTGCAGGGGCCAGTCCCCCCTTTTCTCTCTTATGGGTCTTCAAAGCATTCCTTTGTCATTGTCCCTTGCAGAGCACCTAGGGAAGTCAGCACCGTGACCACCGCTGCTGCGCTATCGCACCGTAACCTGTGCAGCAGCCCTGTGAGGGGCGTTCTCCTATTCCCACTCGACAGATGAGGAGACTGAGTCAGCGCTCTCAAACAGCATATCCCAAAGCCTTACAACTCGTTAAATGCAGAGCAGGAAGTTGAATCCAGGTCTGTCTTAATCACACCTCCACCACCACTGAGTCTAACATTAAAAACAAAACCCCAGGAGCAGGCTCCCTACCCCATTTTGCCATGCCTTCCATCAGTGTGGCCTCCAGGGGTCTTCCCTGGGCATGCCTGGGCTGTTTCCTGTCCCAACAGAAACACAGCCTCACCTCCCTTCCCCTCCCAGGGAGACTCAAACCCTCTGGCTCCACTGAAGAAGAGGATTAACTGCGCCCAGTCCCAAAAGTCATATAGGAAGACCCTGACCACACAACAGCCTGCCTAGCAGCCTTCCCATGGGTGGGATGACCCTGGAAGATGGGGTGGGACCGTGCAGTGCCCAGGGGAAGGAAGCAAGCGGGTGAGTACGGGGGCCCTGGGACCTGGAGCTATGCTGGGGAGGTAGGAAGCAGAGCCCGGTAGTGCCCAGGCTGTGGTAGGGCCTCCCTTTTGACATTCTCTTTGCAGTTAACAGTCAGAGTTTCCACGAGTCTGGCAACTCTGAGGGGCTGTTTGGTGGCAGCAGCACCACCACAGTCCAAATTAAATGGAAGCGGCAAGGGAACAGAATAAAGAGATGCATCTGCCAGCCAGGAGGTGGCTGCCTGCCCTCACTGTGCCACAGCCAGACCCTGCCAGAGTGTTCACAGGGGCTCAGATACCTGCTTTAATTTAGAGGTAAAGCCAGAGACACGCAGCACTGTCAGAGGGAGGCTGGCCAAGATTATCCTGGGGGTCCGCACAAACTCCCAGCCCCCTGCCGCATATCTGATGATTGCAGAAAGTTTGCTTGTCTGGAGTCAAAAAGGCTGCTGTAGTGTGGGCTGCTACAAGCTCAGGTTTGCAAGGAGGACCCTTAAAGGCTGGAATTTTACATCGTCTGTGTAAAAATTTCTTTTACCAGAAGAGAAACAGACCCACTTAGGGGAAGGGTCTCACCCAAGCTTCCAGGGCACTTTTATGACAGAGTTGGCACTCCCAGGCCAGGGCCCTGCCTTTGTCCCCCAGGGGTCTTTAATCAGTGTGTGGGGCAGGGAAGCCTGGGTGGGGTGGAGCGTATAAACTGACACGACACCGTCCATGCTGCTGTGGCAGCCAAGGGGCGAGGAGAAGATACGAGAAGGGTCTTTGGGCTCAAGGTTCAAAGAAATGGCAGAGAGGCCAAGAAACCAGAAACTAGGCTGTCCCTGTCATGCTTGGTTTGTGTCCTGAGGAGGGAGGTTTGAGGTCTGAGAATCTCTAGGAGGCCATGAAGTGAGGGCCATGGCCGGAAGGGGGCCATTTCAGTGAGTCAGCACCCCGCGTTGGTGGCTGTAAGAATCAAGAAGCCCAGGTCGTCCTTCCCTTCACAGGTGGGGACTGAAGCCCCAGAAAAGCCGCCAGCTTGGGGCCTTCTGGCGAGGCAGGTGCAGGCCGGGAAGCCGGGCCTTCCCCACGGTCCTGAGAGGCCTGAAGAGGTGGGGCCTCCCTGCTGGCCGCCTTCCTTCCCCCACCTCAACCTCTTTCTTTCTGCTCCTTGCCCCAGCGGGGAGGGGACTGGCAGGACGAAGACAAGTCAGGAGGGACATTTCATTGGCTCTAACAGAGCATCAGAGGGATGCTATGGAAAAGGTTTATGTATCCAGGGCCTTCCTTGAAATGAATCTGAGATCTGGAGACCTGACCCCCCACCAGAGCGGACCGAGAGGACGACTGACCAGAGCCAGGACGGCTGTCGCCGTCCCCAGGGGGACCCACCAGAGAGGGTGGGAAAGGTGGGGGGACAGGGGTGGATGAGGGGTGGCAAGGTGGAAGAGAAGCATCCCAGGGATGGACAAAGGGACGTGGAGAGAGCCCAAACTCAGGCCTGACCACGAGGGAGCTCCACAGGTGACTGAAGTGCGCCTCCCAATCAGCGGGAAAGACACGCCAGTAACCGGGCACGGGGTGACGGCATAGCCACATGGAAATGTAAATTCTGCTCTGAGCCCTCGCCGTGCACACTGGGCAGTTCCAGCTGGATCGCAGGAAATACCGGAGCATATCTGTGGGGTGTCAGGGTACGGAAGACTCCTTAATAAGTACAAAACCACAAACCCCAGAGGAAAATGTCGCAACTTTCGCTAGCTACAAATCAAGTACTTCAGTATGGTCCCCCAAATTAAGTGATTATTAATTATTATTTATTAATTAAATAAAATATCAAAACAAAGTGAAAAGACAAGCCATTGACTTAGAAAAGATAGTTTTCCAATATTTTATGTGGAAAATTTCAACTATCTCAAAACATTGAAAGAACACCCGTCACTCACAGCAGGGATGGACAGACCGACACACATCCATTAAATCTCACCTGCCTCCCATTTCGTATGGCCAGTAAGCTAAGAATGATTTCTAAGTGGTTGAAAGAAAAAAATCCACAGAAGAATGATATTTTGCAACATGTGGCTGGTATTTGAAATAGTCAAGCGGTCCTTTCTTTCTCTCACCGTGGCTTCTCCCGCCTTCATGCTCTCCATATGTCTCTCCTCCTCTTCCCCTGAGCTCTAGCGGCCCCAGCTTGGCTGTCATTGCTTTTTTATAGTTGTAAATTGGTTGATTTGTGGGAGAGAGTAACGTTGGGGACCATCTATTCTGCCATCTTGACCGGAAGTCCTTAGGGGTTTTCCTTTGGGGTGATAAAAATGTTTTGAAACTTGATATAGGTGGTGGTTGTACAACATTGTCAATGTACTAAATGCCACTGAATTTTACACTGTTAAATGATTGGATTTATGTTATGTGAATTTCAACTCAAGAAAAAATTAAAATGGACACCAGGAAGGGTGCTTTGCCTTCCTGGCCTTTTCCTATTGTCATGTGGGATACTAGCCCAGAGCTTCAGCAGCCACCTTGTGACAATGAGGGTACTATGTTTAGGACAGCAGAGCAGAAAGAGGGAAAGAATTAGACTAGATGGCATAGAGGAGCTGGTGAATTAACCAACCCACGACTAATATTACCTCTGGATATATTACATGAGATGTTAAATACCTGGATTGTTGAATCTGTTTGAGTCAAGCTGTGTCAAATTCTGTGTTACTTGTAGCAGAAAGTACCTAGATCATAGATGGTCTGGTGTGTTTCCTCCACTTTAAGAGGACAGGGACCTTGTTCCTGTTCAGTGCCCCATTCCCACTGCCTGTAATCATGTCTAGCACAGAGTAGATGCTCAGTAAATATTTGTTGAATAAATAAGCAAGTATTTTGCTTAAATCATTTCATTGAATTTTTATAATTCTGTGAGATAGATAGGATCACTTCATTTTAAAGAAGAGGATGTTGTTTCAGAGAGGTTAACTAACTTGCCCAAAAGATTTGTTCACAGAGGAACAAATCCAAGTCACCCCAACTACAGTGTTCCTTCTTCCAGTCTGCCATGAGGCCTTCAAGTGCAAGACCACGGGTGAAGACAGGGCAGCAGCTTGTGTCTGTGAAGCTCATTATGTGGTTAGATAAAAGATTTAGCTTCATAGAAACACCAGCTCAAATGGCAGCTCGAAATGCTCACACAACGTCCATCTGTGTGGTGGTGCAGAGCTTGTGATATAATTAACATTGACCACCTTGTGCAGTTCTCGCTGCAGCCCTGTAAGGGGGCAGCAGGTGGAAATGTTCACATTTTAGAGATGAGGATGATATGTCAAGAACAGGAAAATAAATCAGCTCTCCTCTCCCATTATCGTGAGAACCCAAAGAGTTAATGGAGTGAAAGTAATCTGTGAGCTGTAAGATACTGCATGTTGTGCAATTAGTGCTGGAGCCCTGGGGAGGGGATTTTGAGAATGAGATGCTCATAATCACAATAACGGCCAGCAATTATTAGGCCCCTACTATGTGCCAGACACTACATTAAGTGCTTTACACAAATTACCTCACTTAATTCTTAGAGTGTTATTAAGTCAATATACTTATTCTAGATTACACATGAGACAACTGAAGCCCAGAAAGGTTAAGCGATTCTACCAAAGTCACACAGCTATATGTGGAGGAGCCAGGATTGGAGTTCAGGCATTCCGAATCCAGTCGGACTTGGTCACTATATTAAACTGCTCACCTGTTCCTGAATCCTTGGCAGGTAGCTGTGGTCTACCAACCAACCAAGTAGGAAATTATGACCTTTCCCATCACCTCCAAGGATGACCAAAAAATGGCCCCAAGTTGAGATATGCCTCTATGGAGTGATTTGGATCCTTGTCTCTCAGCCTGACATTCTCCCATTATAGCTTGGCTTTTTATTGTTAAAGATGATTAATCATGAGAATCGTCCCATTTGAAAAGGCAAATAGCCTCCTGGGAGGGGTCCTGCCATTCAACTTGTATAAGTCACACCTTAGTTAATAGATGGTCAAGGTGTAGCATGAAAGAGTTACACCCCCCACACACACACACAAGGACACGTGGCTGCTGCTGGGTGGAAAGCTCCCTCATTCAAGCAACCTGGAAAATGGTGAAGTAGACATCCAGGTATCGTGTATGTGAAGTACATTTTCTCATCCTCTACAAACACCTCCTACCACTGAAATGCAAAGAGATAAAGAGGGCCATGTTGTACCAGGCACATGCTGAAGACATCACTGCCAAATTGGAGGAGATTCACTTCTCCAGCTTCTGCAGCAAATCTGAATAACAGCAAATAGGAGCAAAAATAGGCAAAGCTTTAGAGATACAGCTGATGGAGACCCTGCTATGAGGGGTTTGCACAACTTTAGAGTGAGAACTCTTCGGCCACTGTCAGGCAAGCCCTAGTACAGGTGAGTGGGCATCTGCTGCAGTGTGGGTCAGTCACAATGGGGGCCAGGTGGGCACAGAGTAGCAGGGGGTGATCTCCACCCCAGACGGGAGAAGGTGATCCAGGGCAGTGGTAGGGCCTCACCTTACCGAGCTAAGTAAGGGGTTTCCTCCACAATCATGCACCCCAGGAGGTGAGACTGCCATTAACACAAGATCCCTACGGTAGCTATAGCTACACATAATTGGTTACATTAGATTCATATTTATGCTTAAGTGTTTTGCTGGAAACTCTACACAGTTGATTCTATGGTCTGCATTCAGTCCTTAGCCAACTCCCTCTGCTCTTTATCAAACCCTGAGCTTCAGGAATCACTCCTGGCATTATGAAGGAGAGGTAACTCTACATAATGCCAGGCAGATACTACAGCAACTACAATTGAGGATCTGGTGCCTACCCACATGAGCAGTTGCTACAAGCCAGTTGGATGGCATTTGAACTCCATGAATCAGACTCTTCTATACTTCCTAATCGGGTCATTCTTATTCTGAAAATATGTGTTAATAACCCAATAAATGTGTATGCTCCACACACTATCATTTATAATAGCAACAATCTGGAAATAAGCTAAATGCCGAACAATAGGGGAGTGTATAGGTAGTGCTACAGACAGCTGCTAGGAATTATGCTTAAGAAGACTGTGATAATATGGAAATGCTTACGATGTACAGTTTTTTTAAGAAAGCACTACAAATGGAGTGTGTGCTGATTATAACCTATAAAAAACGATAATAACCCCAGAGTGAAGTCAGAACTTGAGTCATGTCTGAGGATTCAGTTGTTTCTAAGCATCCCGATCATCTCGTGGAGTGGGCTTCCCCGAGTCCAATTTGCACGTGCTAGTTTGTTTGAAGGTTTGGGAGAGGAGCCCCAATGGGAGTGTGAGCCCTGGAGTGGGAGGCCCTGAGGAACCAGCATCACCTCCTTCCAGCTTCGGGCCCCCAGTGCAGCTTCACAGAGTAAGGCTCAAGGAGAGCAATCTGCAGGTGAACACTGGGCAGTTTTCAAGTGGCAATCAGACAGTCATTCTGGTGTCCAGCTGACCGACTGTCACATAGAATAGACAGGTGTGTTTTCTGCCTTCAGAACAAAAATCCACGTGGCAGCTTCTTTGCCAGTTGGCTGCACATCCCTTTGGCACCTCAAGGTGTTGCTGCTGTCAGCGGAGGTGGTGGCGAGGCATTCTCATCCCATGGAGGTCTCAGGTGTAGGCATCACCAGGGGCAGCCCTAAAACATGACAGATGCTATGTGGTATCAAATGGGCCTGGTGTGTGAGCACATGCAAGACGTACACAGGGCTCCAGGAAGTGTGTGTGTGTATGTGTGTGTGTCTGTGTGTGGGTTTGACACAGGCATCACCAGGGGCAGCCCTAAAACATGACAGATGCTATGTGGTATCAAATGGGCCTGGTGTGTGAGCACATGCAAGATGTACACAGGGCTCCAGGAAGTGTGTGTGTGTATGTGTGTGTGTCTGTGTGTGGGTTTGACACGGTACAGGACGGGGCACAGCCAGAGAGACAAAGTGACTGCTTGGGCAGGGACGGCCTGCAGAAATCTGAGTGACTCAGACACCAAAAGTCGAGGGGACATCCTATCAAAATACTAACAGTGGAAGAGGATAAACAGGATTCTGGGTTCCAGAGTGGACAGACGACCTTAACAGCACCTGATCAGGGATGGTACCTAGGGGGACTTGTTGTGTGCTGCAAAAGTTCTTGGACAAACTGCCATCCCCATGTAACGGATAACTAGATGTTGGGCTTCTCCGGCGGCCGCAGGGGACCCCAACAGGTTTTTCCTTTCCCTAGAGGGTTGGGGCCAAAGGGATTGCCCTTTTCTCCCCCCCAGGATGCGGGGCAAAAAGAGATTCCAAGAGATGGGGGAGCACGCCGCTGCTCTCCCAGATAGGGAACAAATATATACACATGCAGCGGGGGTTCTGTCAGGCAGTTCCGTTTATTGTAACACAAAAGATCATATTTATATGCTTAGCAGGCGGGGGTTTCCAAGCTTAGGCCAATCCTTGAAAAGGTCAAATGTGCACGTGCCTTGCCTCTCTATGCTTAGCCCTCCCCCTTAACTTCCCTTGTGCCACCTTTTATCCGTTTAGGCCATCTGTTGTTTTTGCTTAGAAAAAGGACACAGTCCCATAGTTCCCCTTTTTGTTTTAACAGAAGCCTTGTGTGGTTGTGTCTGTCTTAGGTTGTCCCCCTCTCCCCCCCGTTAGGGGATCTTACCTGTTGTTGACTATCCAACCAAGCCAAGTCTGAAAGAACCTGTATTGGTCTTGTGTGGTTGTGCCTGTCTTAGCTTGTCCCCACCGTGGGGGATCTTGCCCGGCATTGACTATCCAACCAAGCTGAGACCAAACAGAAGATTACACCTTGGTGTTAATTTTTTGAAGGGCCAAATTGACCCAAGTGTCTTGGGGGTGTTGTTCATTAGCTGCCTTTTCCACCACCTGGGTGATCATGGTGAGGGACCCTAGGTTGCGCCTTATAAGAGCACATGCATGGAGGGCCTGTTAAGGCGGATATTAGAGTGGTAGCCAAGGGGAAGTTCTAAACCAGCCTTCAAACCAGCCGGAATTGGCCTCTCTTTCCCTCCTATGTTTTGCTAATCTTTCTCTTAATTTAGCTAAAGAATCTTTAACAATGCCAGAATGGTCTGCGTAAAAACAACATTCTTCTTTGAGGGCTGCACATAATCCTCCTTGTTGCAGAAACAGCAAGTCTAAGCCCCTTTTGTTCATGCTTGGTTAGCCGGAGTGTGTGGAGAAGAGGGTGGACTTGCTTCACCAATCGTGGAGAAGACCCCTAGCAGAAGATAAGCTTGCTTCATTGTGGACTTTCCTGGAAAACATAAGAAAGGTTTTCCTCAGGGTCGTTATCGCCCTGGGCAGTGGGTGAGAGCTTGAGATTTCTGGCTGGCACCCATATAGGGTTGGGCTTGTTGAAAGGAAAAATACATCCAAACCCTCTGCCCATAGTTAAGAGCGGGTCAGGGCCTCTCCATTGTCCTGAAAGGGGATCTTTCTGTCACACCTGAATGGCAGGATGTGGGGATTGGGTTGACCAGTGTTTTTGGAAAGCAGTTATTGGCTCATGTTTTGGAAAATTTAAAATATTTAAGGTTAATAATGCCATTCCTAACTGTTGGTGGGGGCTAATAATTCCCCCTTTTTGTTTTAAATTTGGTTCTTTAGATTCTGATGGTGACGTTCTATTATGGCTTGTCCCTGAGATTGTAAGGGATGCCAGTGGAGCGGCGTATGTTCCAAGTGGATGAAAAATCTTGGAAGGCTTTGCTAACAAAGCAAGGGCCATGATCTGTTTTAAGTTGACTGGGGAGGCCTAGTGTGGCAAAACATTGTAGTATATGACTTTGTGCATGTTTAGCCTTTTCTCCAGTGTGGGCTGCAGCCCAACAGGCATGAGAATAAGTGTCAATAGACATGAAAATATATTTTTAATTTTCCAAATGCTGGGAAATGAGTGACATCAGTTTGCCATAAAACATTAGATTTGAGCCCCCTAGGGTTTACACCAGGGGGTTGTAAAGGCGGTACCTGTAAATGTGGGATGCAAGATTTACAGGTATGAACAATTCTTTTTAACTGTGAAACTGGGATTTGTGAGAATCGCGCTTGAAGCCCTCTCCAGTTAACATGAGTTAAGGCATGAAAATCAGATGCCCACTGTGTGGTGTAAACATTGGTGCCTGTGGTAGATATTTTGTCTGCCAGGGCATTTCCTGAAGAAAGGAACCCGGGCAGCCCTTGGTGCCCCCTTAAATGGTGCACATAAATAGGTTGGTTTCTTTGTTGTAAATAGGACCGGACCTGTATCATTAGTGGTGTGATAGGGTTGTTTTCCAGTCGGATATGAGAATTGAGCAACCCAGGCAATAAATTTACAACATATAAACTATCAGAGAACAAATTCATGGGGTCTGGAACTTCTTTTAAAGCCATCGTAATTGCTAATAATTCTTTATATTGTGCAGACCCATCGCAGGGTTGAAAACTCTTTTTTGGCAGGGGGTTATGTTGAAACGTTTGAGGCTGATAAATTGTAATTGCAGCTCCCGCTTTTTCCCCCATCTGTGAATATATTACATCCATCGGTTAAAGGGTGATTGGAAAACAAACATGGGGGCTCCCAGTTTAACCGGTTGACTGATGATACCCACTTGTGAGCTCCATAATGGTGGTCAATAAGGCCCAAAACCCTTCTAATGCCAGCGCCAGGCGACCATTGTTTCTGTCAAGCCATGTAAAATCAGGCAGTCGACAGAGGACTGTTATTTTCATTAAGTCCGGAAGGAATGAGGGGCTTCACCTCCCCAGTGGTGCCATCTGCATCTCTCCATTTTAACCATCCTTTTGTTTCAAAAGATGGTGTTTCACCTCCTACCCCGAGGATTTGAGGCCCAGGGACAACATCTCAGCTAGGAGGCACTTCCTCTTGGCAGAGGACAGTTCGATCTGCCCCTGTATCAATTAAGCATCGGAACCTTTTACCCTCGATGGTGATGCCCATTTTGGCCTTACTCCGGGGACTATAGGGACTGTCCAATTAGCCCTGGGCCCTTTTGGCTGGTTACTTTTATGACCCCCTGGGGGTGACGGGGCTAGGGGTTACCCCTGGCTTAGTTTAAAGGATTGCCATCTTTGTCAAATTTGGACCTACGGTCCTTTTGCCAATGTAATCCTTTTTTACATAGGGGGCAAGGTGTGGTAGGGGTTTTTTTGCCTTTAGCCTTGGGACATTGGCTTTTAAAATGACCTTGTCTTCCACAACCAAAACATTGTCCCCTGAAGGATGGGGAAGTATTGTTTCCCGAGGGGATCAGGGCGGTAAACGCCTTGAAGGCTTTGGTTAAGTTTTGTGTCTGAGCCCGCAAGGCTGTGGATAAAATCCTGGCTTGAAAATGTTGACTCCCTACCTTCTTGGAAGCGATAACCCACTTCTCCATGGAGCGGTCCCTTAAGCCTGCACAAGCCAACTTATGATCAGTGGTCATTCCATCCCATGCAAGCATCTTAACAAACTGACCTCTGAGAGGGCCGGGGGGGAATTTCCTTTGTATATTTTGCTCTACCCTAACAATAAAGGAAGGGAGGTCTTCATTGGGCCTCTGGGTTATTCCAGCAATTGGGGGCTCCGTGGGGCCCTCTGTGAGCTTTGCCCAGGAAGCGAAGGCAGCAGCCCTGACCTGGTCTTGGTAAGGAGGTGGGATTGCGCCTGTTGGGTTCCTGTACTATGTTGATCTGCAGTTCCGGACCAAGGGGCTGGTCTGTTGCCCCCTGGATTAACATTAACAGGGTAGGCTTGAAATGAAGGTTTTAGTTGATCTGTGGAATTTCCCTATGTATCTTCAAGTGGTTCGTGTTTACTGAAAAGAGGAGCTGAAACGAAAGTAAAAGGAAAGATACGACCTTGAGGCCGTCCATGCCCACCCCGATAGCGGATTTCTCTTGAACGTCGTCCTTCTTTCTGAAGCTCCGCACTGTAGGTCAGGGCCTCTTCGTCATCCATCTTTCAGGATCATGCGGCGTTTTTGGCCATCCCCGTGGAAAGGAAAAGGTGAAAGTGGTGTGAGGCGCCGTCCTCACACGGGCCACCAGCTGTTGGGCGTCTCCGGCGGCCGCACAGGACCCCAACAGGTTTTTCCTTTCCCTAGAGGGTTGGGGCCAAAGGGATTGCCCTTTTCTCCCCCCCAGGATGTGGCAAAAAGAGATTCCGAGAGATGGGTGAGCACACTGCTGCTCTCCCAGATAGGTAACAAACACACACACACACACACACACACACACACACACACACACACGCAGCGGGGGCCCTGTCAGGCAGTTCCGTGTATTGTAACACGAAAGATCATATTTATATGCTTAGCAGGCGGGGGTTTCCAAGCTTAGGCCAATCCTTGAAAAGGTCAGATGTGCACGTGCCTTGCCTCTCTATGCTCAGCCCTCCCCCTTAACTTCCCTTGGGTGCCACCTTTTATCCGTTTAGGCCATCTGTTGTTTTTGCTTAGAAAAATGGCATGGTCCCATAACTAGAGACATCTCATGCATTCCTCAGGGACTTCCTGAGTTCCTAGCATGAACCAGATGCTGTTCCAGAGACAAGAAGATGTGTTGCCCCAGCCCTGCCCTCCCAGGAGCTCCCAGCCCAGCGCGGCGGCCTCCCTTGCTCTGTGCTCCTGTCACTCAGCTTCCTTCCAGCTCCCGGCCACTGCAGGGGCTTTGCACATGCTGTCCCTCCTGCCAAGAATGTTTTTCCCGTTCCCCCTCCTGATTCACTCCTACCACGGCTCAGGTCTCAGCTCCCACGATGCACCTCCTCATGGTGCTCATCCCTACTCCCCGCCCCATCAGTCCCGCGCTTCTCTACGCCTGTCACTCCTGATGTCCGCTTCGCTGCACCTCTCAGCTCATAACTGGAGAGGCAAATCATTGGCTGGGATTGGTGTCTCACTCCCCTGCGAGACTGTGAGCTGCAAGGGGGGGAGGGGTTGGCTCAGCATCGTGTCATCAGAGCTGAGCACGAACCAAGGGCAGGCACTGAGCAAGGGTTTATGGATGGGTGGATGGACAGACAAATGAGGTGTGAAAGAGCATGTCAGGGTGGGGAATAGTGAGTTTAATTGACAGGAGGGGAGAGTGCCTGAAATGACCCTGGAGAGCAAGTAAGAGGCAGACTGAACAGCTGCTGAAAGCGATGATGAGTCACTGACAGGTCTTAAGTAAAAGATGAAGGGCATTAGTTCAGGGTTGGGGGCAGAGGGGAGGGGACAATCAAGGGAGAGTGGGCTACAAGTCTCTAGGTGTCTGTCCACCATCTAGACCTTCAAGCTGGACCTCCCACCCCTGCCAGACTTCCCGTGACTAATGCCAGGGCCCTGCAGACTCCCAGGGCTGCTGTGCCCTTCCCAAGCCTGACCTGTCCCTGTACTGTGCCCAGCCCCTGACTCTGTTGGACTCTGATGCTCACTTGGAAGCTGGTACAGGGCTCCCAGTTCTGCCCACAGGGTCTTGGCCTGGTCTCACTTTCAAGGTCTTAGGTGGATGCCCCAACCAAGTCCCTCCCTCTGGAAGCGAAGCCTGGAGGCCAGGAGCCAGGAAAAGGTAGAGAAACGTCTCTGCCACGTACTAGAGTCAGGGCGGGTCCTGCCTCCTGAGCACAGCCTGGAGTAGGGGCCGGGAGATCCAGCTTCCTCTGCCCTGGACCCTCGGAGAGACTGCAGGCACACCAGCAGCAGAACAGAACACGCAGCACAGGAAGTGTGCCAGGTCAGAGTACCGCAGCCTGCAGAGTACCGTGGTCTGGGTGGCTTCTATGACAGAAATGCCCTTTCTCACAGCTCTGGAAGCTCGAAGTCCGAGATCGAGGTGTCGGCAGGGCTGGTTTCTTCTAAGCCTCTCTCCTGGCCTTGTAGACGGCCGTCTTCTCCCTGTGTCCCCAAACAGTGTTACCTGTGCATGTGTGTTCAATTTCCTCTTCTTATAAGGACACCCCCAGTCTTATGGGATTAGGGCCCACCCTGATGAGCTCATTTTAATTTAATTGCCTCTTTACAGAAACTGTATTCAAATACAGTCACATTCTGAGGCACCGGCAGGTAGGAAGTTAGGATTTCAACATATGAATTTCGGGGGATACGATTTAACCCAGAACAGAAGCCCAGGGGTCAACAGGTAAAGGTCTTGCTGCTGCCCGTTATGTGACTGGAGCCAGCGCTTGCGCTGCTGGGACAGAGAAGCAGCAACTCGCTTAGCAAACACAGGAAGGATGCCCCTGCCCCTTTGGCTCTCCCACCCCCAGGTTTTAGCTACATTTTCTGATTTTTTATGTAAACAGGTGCTACTTATGTGATACAAAAGCAAAGTAACAAATATTGTATTACTTATGTGATACAAAGCCAAAAAACACACAATAAATACTTGTATAATACAATAACGAAGTAAATAATAAACAACAAAAGGAAAATCCAGCTCAAGGAAAAGGTTTCTTCCTTCCAAGGGGAGCAATGGTTCCCCACCCTTCCCCAGCTAGAGGAGGGGGGACAGTGAGGAAGGGGGGCGCTGTCCCTTCCAAGCTGCGTAGCCGGGAATCCGGAGCCGGCCCTTCCTCCTCCCCTCAGGAACAGCTGAGCCGCCAGCTCTCGGGAAGCCACGTCCCCCCGGGTCCTGGCTGTGCCTTGTCTTCTGCACCTGCCCTGGCCTCCCGCAGGAGCCTAAAGTGCTTAGAACAACACCTGACACAAAGTAAACATTAAAGAAATATTGGCTAGTGTTTCACTATATCATTCTATTTTAACTATCATCATCTAATTGTAAATTATTTTTAAGGGGGAGTATCAACTATTTTTCACGTCCCATAGAACCTTCCATGGTGCTAATTCACCTTTTGGCCTTTATTAATTCCTGTTCCTTCCCCTTGCCTTTTATTATCAAGACCTTGAATTTAAGTTATTTTATTGGTATCAACTATTTTTCACGTCCCATAGAACCTTCCATGGTGCTAATTCACCTTTTGGCCTTTTTTAATTCCTGTTCCTTCCCCTTGCCTTTTATTATCAAGACCTTGAATTTAAGTTATTTTATTTTCAGACTTATTATATATAAGCTGCATATTCTAAGTTGGTTCAAACTTCTTTAGAAGCAGTCAGGATAGCAATAAATAATTAAAACGTTCGTAAATGAATTAATCTATGTTTTCCTGCACTGCACACACAGGCTAAACCCTTCATAATGACAGCATCTCGGGAAGAGCCTGGGTTTGGAGCCAAAAGCACTGTGTTTGTGAGTCCTGGTCACACTGCTTGTGAACTGCGTGACCCTGGGCAAGACATGCCTCGGAAGATCTGAGGTGGTGAGAGCCCCTGCTGCCCTGGGTGTGCTGCAGCTTTGCTAAGATAAAGCTTGTGCAAGCTTTTGGCAAAGCTCCACCCACTGACTGCTCACCCCTCTGCAGGGAGATCCGGCCAGGCCCAGGACCAGGATCTGCCCAGAGGGGGCCACTGCTCCCAGCCAACCCCTTCCCCCACCTCACGGGTACCTCCACGGCCAGTCACGGGCTCCCAGTGTTCACCTGGGAGATGGGCCTGCAGCTGGCCAGCACAGCCTCACCCCTGCCCAGGCTTCCCGTCCCAGGGGTGCTGCTGCCCGGCAAGCCTGGCCAGCCCCTCTGCACTGCTACACGCCCGCATGGAACTTTTGACAAGGGCCTTCCTTTCTCCTAGGTCTTCCTACAAGAAGGATGCGGCTGCCCATAGAAACTCGGGGGTGCACAGGAAGGGGTAACTCTGGTTACTAGGGGTCTGAGAGAGGGAAGCAGCTTAAGTACGTGAAAAGGGTCCTCGGGGCAATTGCCAGCCTGAGTGCAGAAGCTCAGACCTTGTCAGAGGAGAGAAGGGGCTCGGAAACAGCCTCTTGTGGGGAGGAAGAGGGGTGCCTCAGAGGGGAGGGAACACACATGCTACCAGACCCAGGGGGGCAAGAGCAGGAGGGAGGGTGAAATGCCCAGGCTTGCTCTCCGCCCGGTGGGTCCCTCCCTTTCAATTCTTCCCTCACTTTCTCTCCAGGTCAGTCTTCAGACAGTTCAAATTCAGGTTCAAGGACTGACATAGTTCCTGGGAGAATCACACCCTCCATGACGCACCAAGAAGGAGTGGGGAGGCTTGGATACAGATCTAAGGTGGATATTCCCAAAGGAGTGAAGCAAAAATCATGATGAATATTTATTGAGCAAGAACAGTATTATCTCACTTAATTCACTTGAAGATTCTGTGAGGCCGAGTTTTTGTCATGGGGAAAATGAGGTGCACAAAGGTTATATGACTTACCTAAGGTCACACAGCTTCACAGGGGTGGTCTTGGGATTCGGAACCCAGGCCGTCAGGCAGAGCTTACCTGTGTCCTGGTCGTGATGCTGTAGGAGAGGCTCATAGGAATTCAAAGTGGTCCTGTTGGCTTTGCCTGCAGAACAAACTCCGGGTGGGTAGAAATCAGCTGCCCTGGGCAGCTATGAATTTATTTCTGCCTGCAGGGTAGGGGTTGGAGGATAGAGGGCAGGAGCCACCTCACAGAGCTCTGGACTGGCTTCATACAGCCCCATAAGCCTCCACTGATTTCTTTGAGGCTTGAGATCACTTGGATTCCAAGACCCTGTCTCTCAGGATCAAGGCAGGCTGAAGAGGGAACGGTGAGGCCAGGCCTAGGAGTCAAGAAGGAATAGATTAGGTCAGGAATGGGGAATGCCTGGTGCCAGTGGTCAAGGCAAGGCAGACTCTGCAACACCAAGCAAGTGGTCAAGGCAGCAGCACAGATCACCAGCCACCTACCTCGGCCAGGAAGCATCACACGTGCTCCCCGCTGACCCAGAAGCCATCTCAGGCTGGGGACCTCCCAGTGCTGCTTGGTTGGAGGAAGTGAGCCACAGCAAAAAGTGGTAGAAAATACTAGCAGCTGCATTTAGTAAGCACCTACTGTTTGCCAGTCTGTGCACTGGACACTTTACATATCAGTGAAGATGCTGCGTGAAGGAGGTCACGCAGCTGACAGTTTGCAGGGGGTGGTGTGAGAGCCCCTGGATGGCGTGTCCTCCCACAGGGCACTGTCTGCTGCAAGGGTCTCTCTGGTCGGAGAGCTCAGTGGGGAGGCACCTGTGTTCTCGGACTGGGCAAGGTAGGCCCCCAATGGTACTGGGCAAGTAAGATTGTCCCGGAGAAAATGTGATTAGAAAACCACAGAGAGGACTCTCCCAAGAATCTCCCAACACACCTGAGAGATATTCATCCACTTCCAAGAGTTTGGCTTCTGTCCTCTTATGTTTTTCCTCCTAGGCTTATTTTTAAATGTTTATCTATTTATTTGTTGTTTGTTTCAAGCCCACTTAACAATTGAGCAAACCGAGGCCCAAATAAAGTGATAGTTAGGAAAGGACTGGAGGGAACACAGAGGTCTTCCAGCACCAGAGTGGGCCCCTCCCACTGAGTGACATGGCCCGACCACTCTCCCTTGGCCCTGACCCCTTGTTTAGAAGTCTCCATTGGCGTGGAGTAGACAAAGACTCCGGCTGTGCCTCCAATCCTGTGAGTGCTGGGTATGTACACCCTCAGCTTTAACCCAGAGCCTCAGGCTTCTGGAAAGGGTGGAATTGGAGGAATTCCAAGACGTTGACCTGGAAGGAATTCCAGAAGGCTGGGATGCCTCTTTCAACCCCCCACCAGCCTGAGCAGGTGCCCCTGAGCCACAGGCTTGCTCCAATCTCACTAGCTAGGATCCTACTTCCCTTCTCTCCCTCCCTGTTCTTCCTCTTACACCCTGTCAAGAAGTTTGCAGGAGGCTGGGGCAGCCAAATTCCACAACATTTAAATCACAGTTCCATTTAATTCTGGCAAATGGCATTTTCACAGAGTCATAGGAGTGAGAATGGGAAAGAGTCTTATTGATGATTTCAACCAACTCCCTTCTCTGACAGGTGAGGGAAACCGAAGCGGATGGGGAGGCGGCTCACTGGGTCACTCGGCTGTGTCCTGGGGCCCAGGCCTCTCAGGCACCGCTTCTCTGCATGAGCTCCCTGCCCACTGTCCACTCTGAGTCAGACGCTTGTGCTGGAGGGACCCCAGGAAGGGTGTGGTCAGGGTGAGGGCTGGGGACAAGCCTGAATGCCCCCTGGGTCCACAAGGTCATGTCAGAAGAAATGAGCCAGGTCTTGGGGCTGGCTGCCACACAGACCATTGCCATGTGGCCACAGGATTGCTGGACATTCTGGTTGATTTTTAGAGAACAGCTAGAAAATAAAATTTTTAAATTACCATTAAAAATTATTTTTTATTTAAATATTACCATTTTTAAATATAGAAACAATTCAAAATGAAACACCCAAGTCTAATTTACGAATTCTAATGGAATCCAACTCTCCCTTTCCACAGGCAGGGAAACTGAGGCACAAAGTAGTGTCCTGTCAGAAAACACACAAAGACCAACATCCAGTGCAGTTGAGCCATCTCTGGGGAATGCCACATTTAGGTCAGCTGTCCGTCAGCACTAACCATGAGATGACATCCCCTGAGAGTGGACCTCAGCCACCCAGCCCCCAACCCCTCCTCCTCCTGGGATTTGCCTCAGGGGACCTTACCCTTCGCCTTCCATTATGTCCTCCCTGTGGCCCACATTCCCAAACTCTGTATTTTTTTTTCTCCTGCCATGTCTCTTTAAAGCTCCCAAGGGGACCACAACATTCCGAGACCCTGCTGGGGGCCAGGAAAGGCTGTGGACACCCTTGCCCTTTGCCAAGCCCTTCCACATGCCAGTCCCCTTGCCTCTGGGCATCCTGCCCTTTGCAGCCCAGCTCCAAACAGCACGGCAAAAAAAAAAAATCTCATGAAGCCAAATTAGGAACATGTTGGCAAAAGGGGAAAACGAGATCATGGCCACCCCGCCACCTTCCCTGGGGGGCTGGCTAAATGCCTCAGCAGGCCGTCAGTCCCAAGCCCTCCCTGGCCCCTCTGGCATGTCCAGCCCTGCACCCGAGACAGGGGCGGAGGGCAGTGAGTGAGGCTTGTAAAAGCATCGGAGGAAGGCAAGCGCGAGGACGAGTGCTGCGGGCAGCAAGTCCACGGTGAGCTCCGAGGAGAGGGTGGCCAGAGTGACAACGGCCAGTCGGGGGAGAAGGGTCTGGAGCTCGTCTCTAAGAACAGGTAGAAGTTGCACGGATGGGGAGAAGTGGAGAGGACGTCAGGCATTCGGCAGATGTGAGCAAAGGCGCAGAGGGGGGACCAGCTGTGGCGGGTTGGGGGTGAGTGTGGCTCCGTCACCCCAGCAGCCCCAGCACGTGGGTGAAGCCCTCGGCTGCTCTGAGCTCTGCTTCTTCGCCCACGGACAGGGGCTTGGGACAGATGGCTTCAGCGCCGTCTTCCTCCTTGAGCAGAGCGCTGTGCTTTCCTCTCTGTATTAGCCTGTTTCTGCCGCTTATGACAACAGAAACTGGAACAGGTACTTCAAAACTGAAAAAAATAAATTACTGCTTACAGTTTCAGAGACTGGGAAGCCCAAAGTCTAGGGAACACATCTAGTGAGGGTCTTGGTGGTGGTGACAGAGATGGCAGGTATCACATTGCAAATTGGCAGATCACAGAGAGACCCTAACCTCCTCATTCTCTCTCTTTTAAAGCCCTCAGAACCACACCCCTGACCACCATTTTTAATCCATTCGCTATGGCACAGCCCTGCAATCCAACCACCTCCCCAAGGCCCCGCCTTCCAATTACCATAATAGGATTTCCACCCTCTTGACACTGTCACGATGGGGGTCAAGTTTTGAACACCAAGGCATCCTCCCAGCACCTAGCTTATGCCTGACAAACAAGTTCTTTGTTGAATGAATGAATGAATGAATGAATGAGTGAATAATTTAACATAACATCAACCTCATGAGAAAAGTATGAGAAGAAATACTCATAGCAATTTGATACTTTAAAATTTTCCAAGGGGATTTCCCCATTGTTATTTGTGTCACCCCCTTCACAACCTTGTAGACAGATAGTGTGCGTTTTGTGAATCCCATTTGACAAGTAAGGAAACTGAGGCCCAGAGAGTGTTGGGAGGAGCCACGACTTACCCGAATGGTGAGTTTGGGTGAAGGGACTAAGCCTGATGGCTCTGCCATTCTGTGTTCTCCCCCTCGGGGGTCTGCCTGCCTGCAGTGACAGCACGTGGCTGGGGGGAGGTGCGCAGGAGCCGCAGTGTTGTTTATTGTCCCCAGACTCCAACCGCAGTGGTTAGCAACGTGCTCAGGAAATTCACGACTTTACCTGGGGCCGTCTAGCAATCAGCCTCCTACTCTTTTCAGCCTGTCAGAGAGAAGTGGGGGAGTAGGAAGAGGCATTTAAACAACAATGGTCTAAATCAACACTGGTTTAAAGTCTGCAGGACTTATCAGAACCGTCAATGTTCTACTGTGCTCTTCGAACCTCCAAGAGGAGACAGATAGAACATGCATCATTTCCCAGTCTTTTTTTCTCACCAATAATGTGAAGGCCTAGAGTTCCACTGCTGCATATCTTGGGAGACGTTGCTGCAGACACCCACTTGTTGCTTGGGAGGTGGAGTGGCAAGAGACAAAAGGCTTGGCTTCACCCCAGAAGGGGTGGGGTGAATTTGGATAAATTCCTAATCCTCGTTTCTGCATTTTTTCAAACAGAAATCATGTGCTGATCTCAGAATGTTGATGTGAGGATGAAACGAGATAGCAGATGTCCACAGCAGATCCTTCCCATCAGTTAAGGTCATTACACAGGTGAATAAACTTGTTCCCCAAAAGGTGTACCAGACGTGGGATTTACATAAAAAGATTAATGGACAACTAACTTTTTATTTCACCAAAGAGTTCGCTGTGTTGCAAAATGAGCAACAAGGCTTCTTTAAGTTGCAATCCCCTGCTGCCCTCTCTCTCCCAGGCTAATTTAAAATAGGGTACAATTTTAAATACTTTAGCTTATCAGAAACAGGTCTGTTTATAAACCAGCACTCCGGTTAGAATTCTGTGAGCTCACTCCTATGTTTACCACGGTCCTGTTATAATCTCTGGGGCCACAGGACGAGATGCCTTCTGCGTCCACCCTGGCAATTAAGGCCTCGTGTCCCCAACTTCTCCGTTAGAGTTTTCCTCTCACAGTTGTTCTGTATGAGCTCCTCACAGACTCAGTCCCTCATCCCCACATGCCCAGGCCAAGTTCATGTCAATCTCCTGCTGCCTGGGATTGGCTCCTCCTGTGGTTACTCCCAAAAATCCATTCTCCCCATAGCTGCTTGTGATAGAACTAAGGACACCATCTCCCAGGCTCCCCTGCTGGAGGTGGATGTGGCCACGAGACAAAGTCTTGTCAATGAGATATTAGGGGAACAGATGTGCTCAAGTTCTGGGTCATGCCTGTCCTTAATGGAAATGGCATTCTTTGATCTCTACTTTCCCTCTTCCTGTACGTTGGAATAGTCATGTGATGGCCGGCTCTGAGCAGCTGTCTTGGGCTGTGTGATGAAAGGTGCTGTTTGAGAATGGCAGCGCAACAGCATGGATGGAGCCCGGGTCTCCCAAACCACGAAACTGCCGGGTTAGCCGTGGACTGCTTCAGGTGGTGCTGTTACACGAGGGAGAAATACACTTCTATTGTGCCCCAGCCACTGTGATCCCGGCCTTCAATTACAGCTGCTGACCAGCATCACTTCACACAACTACTTCTAACTATTCCTCAAAACCCACCAGAAGGCTGCCTCCTCCAGGAAGCTTCCCTGGAGTAGACCCATTGCGTCTGCCCTCACATACCACATCACCCATCCCAGAACATGTTGTCTACACCAAATATTTTCTTTTAAATGTATTGTACATATTTATGGGGTACAGAGTGATATTTTGATGCATGTATATACAATGCGTGATGTTCAAATGGGGGGTGACCAGCATATCCATCATGCACACCTTTACCACTTCACTGGGTTGAGAGCATTTGAGCTCCCCTCTCCTAGCCACTAGAAAATAGGCAATAGATTGTTAGTTATAGACACCTAATTTACTTCTGTAGAACATTGTAACTTATTCCTCCTATACAGCAGTAAGTTCGTGCTTGTTAACCAACCGTTCCCCACTCTCCACCCCGTCCTACCCTTCCCAGCCTCTAGCAACCACTATTCTTTTCTTTTTAAGACATTGGTTTGTTCACTGATTTGTTGAGATTTTTTCTCTTATTTTTTTTCCTTTTTTTTGTCTTTTTTACTGACCAGCAACGGGATCGCAACCCTCGGTGTTGCGCCCGCACCGCGCTCAGCCAGTGAGCGGGAACCGCTCTCCACATGGGATCTGAACCCTCAGCAGGAGCACCGCCGCACTCTCAAGCGGCGCACTCTCCAGTGCGCCACTGGGCCGGCCCTCTTATTATTTTTTTAAAATTTAACTTGTCATATACATTGTAGTCGATTTTCATGACCCTTTGCCCATAACACTTCCCCCGCCTTCCCCACACATCATTTCTGTTCACTTAGCAGCCACCATTCTACTCTCTACTTCTGCAAGCTCAACTTTTTTAGCTCCCACATGAGTGAGAACATGCACTATTAAATCTTTCTGTACCTGACTTATTTCAGTTAACGTACCAACTTCCAGGCTCATCCATGTTGCCAAAAATGACATTTTATTCTTCTTAATGGCTGAATAGTATTCCGTTGTGTATATGTACATACCACATTTTCTTTACCCATTCATTGGCTTATGGACACTTAAGTCAATTCCATCCATACCTTGGCTATTGTGAATAGTACTGCAATAAACATGGGGGTGGAGATATCTCTTTGGTATACTAATTTCCTTTCTTTTGAAAACACCCAGTAGTGGGATTGCTGGATCATATTCTAAACCAAATCTTGACACACCAAATTCTATTTTATTTAATGTACTATAGAGTGTGGCAAACATCATGCAGGCATGAAAAGATAATTACTGAGTTGGGTTTATCTGACCATCCCTTGTTTGTGATTAGTTTGGTGTCTCTTTCGCAGGTGTAGTCTTCCAAGGCAGTGTTTAACACCACTGTGGGGCAGGACCAGGTCAAAGACCTCTGTCACCACCTTTCATGGCATGTAACACTTAACTGAGACTCAGGGCTGAACTTAGATGTTACCAAAAGAAATTGATAGGAAAATAAGGCCAGCCAAGGCTGGTGGGCTGTGGCAAGGGACAGTCCTGCTGAGCCTTTAAATACAACCTGATGTCAGAGAATTCTGTGACATGTAACCCAAGACAGGACCTGCTATAACGGGATCCTTCTGATGTGGAAAATAAGGCAGGCTAATTGCCGCCACCATGGAGAGGTGACAAATGTTTGCTCTCGGGTGTGAGGATGACTGGCTGACTCCACACTGGAGCAGAGTCAGCCCAGCCAGCACCCTCAGACAGGACAGCTGCAGTCCCGGAAAAAGCAGGCGACACTAGCAGTTACACACGAAGCTACTGAGCAGCTGCCCCGATGGAACAGACAGCCTTGATGAGGTCGTAAGCCAAATAAACACTGGTTGGGATTATTTAAGGGGACTCCAGTCTCAGGTTGGGGGAGGAGATTACACTGGGTGGCTCGAGGTTTTATATACTTGATTTTTCAGACTGCAGTGTGAGTCTCTCTCCATGGGCTCCATCCCAACATTTCTCCCCAGGAGGCTACCATTGGGCCTGAAGTTCTACCATTAGAGATTTTTTTCCTTGAGGGTAAAGTGCCATGATCTCTTCGAGCTGTTGGTTAAATAACAGGGTTCTATATGTGTGGAGTATACTAACATTTATAAAGCAAATGTATTTCACAGGGCCTAGCTTCCAAGGCCTTGTAGTTTCAGGTATAACCTAACTTTTTAAAATTACACATAGAAATGTTAAGCTTGCAAAAGACAGGAAACTTTCTCTGGGCTAAAGTCTCTGCTGTAGATAAAGAATTGTAACACAGCAAAATTGCTGGCTCAAGGACAGATGTCCTTGGTGTGGGTTAACCTACTGATTGATATGTTAAGAAAGGTACTTGATTATTATGTAAATATGCTAAGGAAATTGCTGTAGGGAAAGAAAGTGTTTGCTAAGAACAAGCTTTTGTTGGTGGACTGACTTAACTTTTTACTAATTGCATTATGGAATGTCACTGTGTTATTTCCCTGATGTTACCAGCCTTTATTGTTAAACTATACTTAGCCATAACTCCACCTATGTTCCTATTTCTATAACTCAGAATAAATACTGAGACAGAACCCCAGTCTGGTGTTAATTTCCCGAGGAGGAATGCCTCTCCCTTGAGGGTTCCTGGAAATTAACGCATTCAGGGTTTCTCACTGCTCAGAAGAAATAGGCTTTGAGTAATGCTTTTTGCCTCTCTGTCACCCAGGGGAAGAAAGTGTAACATACATGATATAGTTGTTGACTTTTCTTTGTGAATTCATTCAGTAGACCCTTCTCCCAGGTGGTTTGGAGCAGGGATTACTGGGGCAATTGGTCACCCAGAAGGCAACACGAAGGCAGGGTGTGCTTGGGAGCAGAGTGGTGGCAGTGACAAAGCTCAAGGTACGGGAGGACCTGGGAAGGTGGATGAACTGGGATGAGTGCACTGTCAAAAACACTTTTATCCAATCCACAGGGTGGCCAAAGATGGTCCTACCTGGTCCCAGAGCCCAGCCAGATGCTGCACCTTCTACCTCCTAGTGAAAGCCTCCAAGGGAGCACTGAGCTAGGAGTCCAGAGACCTGTTTTCAGGCCCTGGCTGGGCCATGCCCTGGCAGTGTGCCTTGGGCATGTCACCACGCTACCCTGCAGAGCTCAGCTACCTCTGTGCCCAAACAAGAGGAGGCATGTGCTGGTCTCCAGGGACCCTCCCACCCTGACATGGTGTGATCCTACCTTGCAGGGTAGTTTGGAGGAGTAAGTGAGACCGTGCATGTGTTCAGTACAGTGGCTGGACACAGTGGAGGTGCCTGGTAACTGTCAGCCATTTTTATTCCTGCCCCCTGTCATATTCCTCAAGCCCTGAAGGTCTGAAACTGGCTTGGGTACAGGGAGCTACCTGACTTGTTTTTGGTGCATTCAGTGGATATTAACTGTGCATCTGCCCAAGGCTTAGGAACTACAGAGGGGACTTGGAGATCAGGAAGACCCCCCTTCCCAGAAAGCAGCAGCAGAGGACACATGTCAGATGAGCTGTTGTGATGTGACCTGAACTCAGAGAGGTGGTCAGGGGCAGTAGCAAATGTCTATGGAAAGGCAGATGACCCCCTAGGAATTGAAATGGATGGCAACGTAGGCCCACAGCCATGAGCCAAGGGTCAACTTTGGGGTCCAGGCAACCTCATCTGTGAATTAGCTGTGGGGCCTTGGACAAGTCGAATGACCTCTCTGAGCCAAGTTTCCCTTCCTGTGAAATAGAAATAATACTGCATCTCTCATAAAGTGGTTGGAAGGTTGATGAGATTAATGTACGTAAAGGGCATGGCCCGGTCTCTAGCACATGGTAAGTGCTCGAAAACCGAGCACTAGCACTGGCCACCCAGGCCAGGCTCCCACTTCTAATGTTACTTCCTTAAGGCTTCCCTGACCTCCAATCCTGGGAAGAAAGCATCAGGCTCCCCCAAAATGCTCTTAGCACTGTGTCCTCTCACATTTAGTGGGACTACAAATTGGTATGACTTTCCTAGAGGACATTTTGACAAACGGTGACTTTGCTGGTCAGTGTTCTTAGTTGTAAGACAACAGAATCCACTTAGCCAGTCTAAGAAGAAACGGATTCATTAAAAAGAACAAATAGCTTGCAGAACCATCAGAAAGTAGCAGTAACACTTCTTAGGCCAGGCTTCCAGGGATGAGTCCCAAAAGCACAGTGCAGAACTGGCTGCCAATGGAACCACGGCTTCTGCCTGATCAGAAAGTTCCAGAACAGGAATGGCCACCATAAGTCTCTACTCCAGAACCATGCCTCTTCTGCCCTGGCCTGTGCTGGCAAAGGGGGTGCTGCTGCCCCCCACTTTCCCCCACATATCTCAGCTTTGAATCACACTCACATATCACATCAGCAGAGCCTAAATCACACCCGGAATCCGTGCTGAAGGAAGGTCTTGGTTTTTAACTGTCCAATGTCTAGACATACTACAAGGAGATGGAATATGTTTTGAACTAGCCAAGCCACCAAATCAAGAGCCATGAAAATGTTCTGCACTTTGACCTGGTAATTGCCCTTCTAGAAATCCACATGAAGCAAATAAGTAGAGATATAAGCAAGCATTTGTATATAAAGTGGAAGGAAAGCAGGAGGGGAGGTAGGGAGGAAGGAAGGGGAGAGGGAAAAAGGAAAGGAGAAAAAAACCCATGAATAGGGGATCGGTTAAATAGATTTTGGCACATTCATATAAAATAATTTTTCTGGCCAATAAATATGAGTTTTTAAATAATTTCAGAATTTGCAATGACATTGTATTAATATATGGTCCCAGTTTTATGAAAAGGGTACACATATGCAGAGTACAATATTGAAATAAGTACACCAAAGACTGGATGTCAGTGCAACTGGAATCGCAGGGATTTTTTCATTTTCTCGTTTACACTATTCAATAGCATCTATGTGTCCTACCAAGAACACGTATTACTTTTATAATTAGTTACAACAGAAATTGAAAGATGAAACAAACAAAACAGAGACTCATCCGTCACACACACACACACACACACACACACACACACACACACACACACACACACACACACGCTCTTGCCAGACGGCCGAGAGTGTCTGTGAGTCCCGAAGGACCTGGTTGGAGCTGGGGTTAGGGGAGCGGGAGGTAATGGTAACAGTCAGTGCGGGGGACAAGGTCTGATTGTTACAGTGGCCGTCTCCGACTTGTCTGGCATATAATTAGATGTCAATAAATATTAATTTCATACCCTTATAGATAAATGGTCAAAGGCTTGAAAGCAGCCAGTTCACAGAAAAAGGAATACAGATGACTTTGAAACAAATGAAAAGGTATCTAGCGTCCATCAAAATCAAAGAAACTCAGACTTTTTTCACTCAGCAGGTTCACAGCGTTTGGTGAGGACAGGGGTTGACTAGCTGCACGCAGAGGCTCTGCCCCGCCCCGCCGTGCGGGTTGTTGGATCCATCAGAATGGAAAGCGCGCACCTGGGATCCAGCCGTTCTGCTTCGAGGAACTTGTTCCCCAGATACAATCGTGCATTGCTTAGATCAAAAGGGGTGTGTAGAAGGGTGTTTACAGTGTGCTGCTCATCGTGAACAAAAGATTAGAAGCCAAGTCTTCAGCAGGAGTCTGATTAAATAAATCATGGTGCATTCAGACAATGGAACACTGTGCCAAAAAGGAGTAATCTCAAAGATATATTTATAAACAATCAAATCAAGGTAAAGATCGAAGTATACAATGTCCTATTTTTGTAAGAAAAAAGCATTTACATATGACATTTAGTATGTATAGCACATGTCTGTGTATCCCTGCGGAGGGGGATTGGGGTATTTAAGAATCTGAGTTGACTCACTAGTCATTGTTTATACTTCTGTACTGTTGAGTTATTTAATCATGTTCAGGTTAATGTATTACATTCTCGACTTCAATATGTAATTAAAAATAAATAAATACTTGTGGAATTAATAACTGGGCTAGAAAGCCAAAGAGCGGCATTTGAATGTGATGAGAAGAGGCACAGGGAGCCACTGCTGGTTCTTGAGCAGGGGTGCAGCAGAGAGGGCCCAGACTGAGAGCGGAGAGAAGCCCGGCCAGCCAGACCCACTGAGGCTCAGAGCCACCAGGCAGGCTGCACTGAGGTGGGTCTGGGCTGGAGGACAGCGGAAGGGTGGCTCCCTGAGTAGCCTCTTCATCCCACTCAGACTGTGCTCCCTTCTCCCTACCGTGTCCCACAGGTTTCCCAGGTCATTTGTGGAATAATTCTCAGGCTTTCAGCAGTACAGACATTCATTTTCTTAACCAGAGCCTCTGGATTACCACCCTGTCTTGCATCCACTGAGCTAGATCCCCTGGCCTCCCCCTCGTTGACGCACCACGTGCCAGACCAAAAAGTGACAGAGCTGCCCCCTGCACGCCTCCTCACTGCTCACCCCTGGCTGTCCACCGCAGGGAGGCCACCGAGCCCACCTGGGGACTGTCCCTGAGGGCAACGTGGGGAACCACCTTCCCGGGCAGAGAGGCCCTCTGGGTCACTGTTGGGCCCATTTTTAGGAGCAAACATCTGTGAGCCACATGGTGCCTGTGGTGGAGGATGAAGATGGCGTCCGGGGGAAGTAGGGGAGGCACAACCCAAGATAGCTCCAGAAGGATTTTATTGATCCTCCAGTATTTCCACACTCGTGAACCGTGCGTGATCGCTATGCTCAACATGTTAGTGCAAAATGCATGCCCGCGTGGCCCTTTAATTAGCTGGTTAGTGCATGGAAAGCCCCCACTTGCTTATATAAATTGCAGTGTAATGGCATTAAAGTGGAACTCCCCTGACACGACCCCTGCCGCGTCTGAGTGTCTCTTTCACGGGGCTGGGTTGGGGGCAGCAGCTCACGTTTCCCCGAGATCCCTCGGTCCCAACACCGGGGTGATCCTGTCGGCTCCTCCTTCTGGGTCTGCGGGAGGACCCCAGGCACGTCCCCGCAGGTCACTCTCCCAGATAATCCCAGTCCTGCCGCAGTTCTAAGCATTCTGATTTTTAAGATGAAAAATCTGGGGTTTAGAGAGGGTGTGTGGATTGCCCAGGGTCACAAGCCATCGGGGCAAAATCAGAACACAAGCTTATCCTTTTGGGGGTCTCATAAGAGAATCCTGTGTGATGTTTCACTGCCCAAGCCCTAAAAGAGTTAGGACCATAACGGTGGAGGGGCTCTGTGCGCTCACGCGCCCCCTGCTCAACTCTCTTCCTCCTGTCAGCTGCAGCTCCTCATGCGCCCAGCGCCCCTGGGACCCCCGCATGCCCCCAAGATGCCTGTATTATGTCAGGTTCCCTGAAAGAAGCAGAGCCTGACACAGGGACTTGGGTGCCCATGGTCCGGGGGGGGGGGTCCTCTTCTGGAAAAATTCCTCAAAGGGAGGGAGGGAAGCAGGGTAGGGCCCAGGAAGGAGCTGAGCAAGGGGGTGTCTCAGGTAAAGGCTGTCCCCTGTGTCTCAGGTGCCCATAACCAGGAGGACGGGAGGGCCGTGCCTCCTTGCTAAGTTATGTTTATATTGAAAAAGACCCCTCTGGTCCTGGTTTCCCTCAGGGAACTGGTAACTGCCTGGTTAATCTGTTTCACCAGTTCGAGCCAAGGATGCAACTGGTTAATAACAGCCCACAGGCTCCCTTCTCTTCCCACGCCCCACGGCAGCACCACAGACTCTGACGAGGGACCCTGCGCCTTACCCAGGCTCCTCAAAATCCTCAACTTCCACCAAGAGCACAGGACAGTGACTTCCTGCTCCCCAAGAGCTTGGGGCCATAACCACAGCTTAATGTTTGTTTGAAACAGCCTGTGGTTTTTCCCTTAAAATTCATGCTAACTTTGTATTCTACTGTAACCCCTTGTTATGCCCTTAACATCAGGAGGGTAAGATGGTTACACCCCATTTTCTGTTCATAACACGATAGCACAGGGACTCCCAAATGCTGGGCAGAGCAAGCCATCCTTTAATTGGGCTCAAGTCTCCCACTGCAGACCTGGCATTCCCCCTGGGTATGGGCTATATGTAGGGGCGTTGGGTCAGGAGCACCTCTGCTCTGTGGCCAACCCATCCAGCTGGTCCCCCAGGTCCTCAGCACCCCTGATTCTCCACTCTAGGGCCCACACACTCCCAGTCCATCAGATGGATCCTACCTTGTGGACACTTCCCTATTCACTCCCTCACCTCTAAACCACACTTCTCCCCCAACCACACACAGAGTATTCCCCCTCTTCCTGGCCTTCAGCCTGGCTCAGCCATTTCATTCCCTGGCTGTTCCAGGAGGAGCCTCCTGGTCAACCTCCAGTGGGTCCTCAGGAGATATATTACGAATGGTCTCCTTCCTTATTTCAGCTCTGCTAGTCTCAGGATGAGGTTTTAATGGGTCTTAAGGCCCAGAAAAATGGAGGGGGGTAGGTACAGCAGGGGAGACTGATGATGGAAGGACGATAGGGCTTGAGAAAGAAGGAAAAAACCTGTGCTGCCTCACTATGTGTGACTAGATATCCTTATCTTAATTTTAAATACTGCTTTTAATTATTTGCCATAGGGTAAAACAGATGCTCCTGGAGATACCCCAAATTGATTCATTTATCACGTAGTCCAGGGTTTCTCTACCTAGACACTAGTGACATTCAAGGCTGGATAATTCTTTGCTGTGGGGGCTGTTCTGTACATTGTAGGGTGTGTAGCAGCAGTGCTGGCCTCTACTCGGTAGAGTGCCTCCAGACTTTGCCAAATGTCCGCCGGGGCAGAATCACCGCGGGCTGGTGCAGCTTCCTGCACTCCTGAGCACAGTACTGGGTGCTGTCTCGAGGGAGGTGTGGTGCTACGTCACTGGTCTTCACCCAAAGTCATAAGAGGGAATTTCCAGCATGGTGGGGAAGACAGACAGCTGCTGGCATGGCACTCTAAATATAACGGTGCAGAGACACTTTGTCACCTGTCCCCTTCCATAACACTAGCCTGGAGCCCAGGTCAGAACCACTTCCAAAATTCTGAGATTCTCAACCTCCATCTAACCAGGTTCTTCTCAGTTCTTGGGTTTTTCACCCAAGTAAGAACAGCTAACAGCTTCTGTCTCTTAGACTCTTTTATCATCAGGCTTACCAGGGCAGTAAAAAGGGTTTCTGAGACATCAAATAGGCTTTTTTAAATTAAAAAGAAAGAAATGTGGGAGGAGAAAACTCCAATCATTTTATTTTCTTACACAAGTGAATTAGACACATATGGAACATGTTTCCTTTTGAGTGGGCACTAGTTTAAGACATAAGGAGATTGTCTCTAAAATATGGCCCAGCCTTTTATGGTCACCTAGGTTTTTGGAGGAATTGGGTCTCTCTGTTGCCAGTTACCTACAGTGTGGCCCAGGATTCTCAGGGAATCAGTGGGCCAATGAAGAGGAACCCTGAGTAGCATGGACCAGAACGTCTGAGAGTGTGGATATTGCACGGAGGGCTGGAGTGGTCAAGGGAGACCACAAAGAAAGCAGAGCCTTGCTATGCTTATAGTTTGCAACATGTTCTGAGCATGAGATGCACTTTCATGTCTCTGGGTCTTTGCTCAAGCTGATCTCTCTTCCTAGAAAGCTCTGCTTCCCTTGGCACCTACTGTACCCTCACTCTTCCAAGTGCACCTCAAAATCTTCCCTTATTTCCTAATGAAAGAAGAGAAGCAAGATATATGTAACTCTATGTATATGTATGCAAAATATATCTTAAGTTTACACCGCAGGCTGGTCCTCAGCATGGAAACAGCCTACAACAATTAAAAAAAAAATAAGCAAAAGCAGCAAAACCTGGGGGAGGGGGCAAATCTGATTTCAAAAGCTTTCACAGTATTAAATTTAAATGTCCAGTTTTCAACAATGAGAAAATCACAAGGCATCTAAAGTAACGGGAAAGTACAGCCCATACAAAGGAAACAATAAACCAACAGAAACTGTCACTGGGATAGAACCGATAGCAGACCTACTATCTAAAGACTTTAAGAAAACTGTCTTAAAAGTGTCCAAGGAATGAAAGGAAGATGTGAAGAAAGTCAAGAAAACAATGTATAGACAAAATAGAAATATCAATAGAGAAAACCTAAAAAGAAAATTTTAAAAATCCTAGAACTGAAAAGTACAATAACTGAAATGAAAAATTTTCTAGAGGAATTCAATGGTATATTTGAGCAGTTAAAAAAAAACAGTGAAATTTAAGGCAGGGAAATTGAAATTGTTGATTCTAAGGAACAGAAAGAAAAAAAAACTGAAGAAAAGCAAACAGAGTATACGGCATCTGTGGGACACCATCATGTGGATCAACATATGCATTGTGGGAGTTCAAGAAGGAGAAGAGAGGGAGAAAGGGGCAGAGAGATTATATGAAGAAATAATGGCCCAAACTTTCCCAAGTTTAATGAAAGACATAAATATAAACATCCAAGAAGCTCAACAAACTCCAACAGTATGATCTCAAAGTGACCCATGCCAAGACACATTATAATAAAATATTAAAAGGCAAAGACAAAGGGAGAATCTTGAAAGCAGCAAGAGAGAAGTGACTAATCACATACAAGTGATCCTCAATAAGATTATCATCAGGTTTCTCATCAGAAACCTAGGAGGCCAGAAGGCAGAGGGCTGATATATTCAAAGTACTCAAAGAAAAAAACTGTCAACCGAGAATTCTATATGCTGATAAACCATCCTTTAAGAGTAAGAGAGACATTAAGACATTCCCAGGAAAAAAAAAAAAAGCTGAAGGAGTTTGTTACCACTAGATGTGCCCTGCAAGAAATGCTAAAGGGAGTCCTACAGGTTGAAATGGAAAGAAACTAGACAATAACTCAAAGTCATATGAAGAAATAAAGGTCTCAGGAAAAATAAATTCATGGAAAATTAGAAAAGCTAGTATTATAGCAGCAGATTGTAACACCACTTTTTGTTTTCTATAAGATTTAAGAGACTAATATTATTTTTAAAAATTATTAGTCTAAAAGCTAATATTACTGTAATAGCTTTGTTTTATAATTTCACTTTTTATTTTCTACATAATTTAAGACACTAATGCATCAAACAACAACTATTAGCTCATGTTTTTGGACACCCAATGTGTAAAGATGAAATTCTGTGATATCAGTAACTGAAAGGAGCAGAAAAGGAGCTCTACAGGAGCAGAGATTTTCTGTTATTTAATTTAAGCTGGTATAAATTCAAAGTAGAATGTTACAACCTTAGGATGTTAAATGTAAGTAATTCCTATGATAAACAATGATAACAGGTATAGAATATATGCCAAAAAAAAGAGAGATAAAGGAATTAAAATATTCCACTACAAAAACCAACTAATCACAAAAGAAGACAGTAATGCAAGAAATGAGGGTAAAAAGAACTATAAGGCATGCAGAAAATAAATAGCAAAATGATCAATGTAAGTTTCTCCTTATTAGTAATTACTATAAATGTAAATGGACTAAACTCTTCTGTGAAATTGAAATTGGCAGAATTCGTAAAAATAAATCATGATCCAATAATATTCTGTCTACAAGAGATTCACTTCATATCCAAAGACACAAATAGGTTGAAAGTGAAAAGATGGAAGAAGATAATTTATATAAACACAAGCCAAAAGAGAGCAGAAGAGGCTATACTAATATCAGACAAAAAAGACTTTAATTCAGGGCCGGCCTGTGGCTCACTCAGGAGAGTGTGGTGCTGATAACACCAAGGCCATGGGTTCGGATCCTATATAGGGATGGCCAGTTAGCTCACTGTCTGAGCATGGTGCTGACAACACCAAGTCAAGGGTTAAGATCCCCTTACCGGTCATCTTTTTAAAAAAAAAAAAAGACTTTAATTCAAAAAAGTTTATGAGACAGAGAAAATCATCATATGTTTTTTTTTTTTTTTTTTGTCTTTTTTTTTCGTGTCCGGCAACGGATCGCAACCCTCAGTGTTGCCCCCGTACCGGACCGGGGACCGGCAACGGGATTGCAACCCTCGGTGTTGCTCCCGCGCCTCGCTCAGCCAGTGACCAGGAACCGGTCTGTATGTGGGATCCGAACCCTCGGCGGGAGCGCTGCTGCGCTCCCAAGTGGCGCACTGTAGCAGTGCGCCACCGGGCCGGCCCCAAAATCATCATATGTTAATAAAAGGTTTAATACAGCAAGAAGATATAACAACTACATACAGCAGGCAGATTTAAGGGTAATACAGATCATTTAGTATTGCACAGTGTTTCCCAGTTACCATGTGCAACCATTGCAAATACGCACTAACTCATGATTATTTCTGGACCCAGGAGACTTTTTTTCTCATCACATATTAATTTATTCATTCACTCATTCAACAACCATTTATTGGGTGTCCATGATGTGCTGGGCACCATCGATGGGCCAGTATTCCAGTGGGGAGATGTTGCCAAACACTACAGGGAAGGGGAGGGGAGCGGGCAGAGCCATCAGAAGTGCAGTGGGTCAGGGAAGCCTCAGTGAGAGGAGGTGAGGCGTTGAGCCAGGAGGACATCTGGGGAAGGGTGTGCTGGACACAGGGAATAGCAGGTCAAGTCTCAAGTGTTCCCAGTGTGCCTGGCACATTGGAGGACCTGTAGCTGGAGGAGAAGGGTTGGGGTCTGGCCCCCTTCACATTCATACACACACATACCCCAACCTCTGCTCATGGATTATTAGCTCAGCAACATCAAGGACACTCCAGAAAGTCCACAATGGGGCCCTGTCTCTGTTTGTACCCAGAGAAAAACTGTCTGGTCCTGAAATGGTCTTTTTCCTTTTACTGCTGGCTCTGGTCCACATACCTAATGGTGCCTTGAGAGTGCCACCATTGTCCACATCAGTCACTGAGGGCCAGGTCGGGATGGGTGCCATGTGTACAATGTGAGGGCACACTAGTGAGCAGTTTTGGAGGCTGCTCTGATATAGCTTGGTGCTGTGGGGTGATCCACCCTTCCGGGTCTGGTGAATGAGGAGGATCCACCCTCCAGTGTCTAGTGAATGAAGATGATCCACCCTCTGGTGTCTAGAGGAGGAGGATCCACCGTCCAGTGTCTAGTGAATGAGGAGGATCCACCGTCCAGTGTCTAGTGAATGAGGAGGATCCACCGTCCAGTGTCTAGTGAATGAGGATGATCCACCCTCCAGTGTCTAGAGGAGGAGGATCCACTGTCCAGTGTCTAGTGAATGAGGATGATCCACCCTCCAGTGTCTAGAGGAGGAGGGTCCACTGTCCAGTGTCTAGTGAATGAGGAGGATCCACCGTCCAGTGTCTAGTGAATGAGGATGATCCACCCTCCAGTGTCAAGAGGAGGAGGATCCACTGTCCAGTGTCTAGTGAATGAAGATGATCCACCCTCCAGTGTCTAGAGGAGGAGGATCCACTGTCCAGTGTCTAGTGAATGAAGATGATCCACCCTCCAGTGTCTAGGGGAGGAGGATCCACTGTGCAGTGTCTAGTGAATGAGGAGGATCCACCATCCAGTGTCTAGTGAATGAGGAGGATCCACCGTCCAGAGTCTAGAGAATAAGGATGATTCACCCTCCAGTGTCTAGAAGAGGAGGATCCACCCTCCAGTGTCTAGAGGAGGAGTATCCACCCTCCAGTGTGGAGTGAATGAGGAGGATCCACCGTCCAGAGTCTAGAGAATAAGGATGATCCACCCTCCAGTGTGGAGTGAATGAGGAGGATCCACCGTCCAGAGTCTAGAGAATAAGGATGATCCACCCTCCAGTGTCTAGAGGAGGAGGATCCACCCTCCAGTGTCTAGTGAATGAGGAGGATCCACCATCCAGTGTCTAGTGAATGAGGATGATCCACCCTGCAGTGTCTAGAGGAGGAGGATCTACTGTCCAGTGTCTAGTGAAAGAGGATGATCCACCCTGCAGTGTCTAGAGGAGGAGGATCCACTGTCCAGTGTCTAGTGAATGAGGATGATCCACCCTCCAGTGTCTAGAGGAGGAGGATCCACCATCCAGTGTCTAGAGGAGGAGGATCCACCCTCCAGTGTCTAGTGAATGAGGAGGATCCACCCTCCAGTGTCTAGTGGGCCAGGATGACCCATCTCTTCAATACCTAATGGAAAAGAATCACCTACCCCTCTTTATCAAAAGTATTTCTGGTAGTCAGGCCCCCGGGCAGTTCAATATGAATTTGAAGACCAGCTTTTCTCTCTCTGTTGAAAAGGCCACTGCAGTTTTTACACTGATCGAATTGAATTTTCAGGTCACTTTAAGTAGTGTGGCCTCAACACTGTTAAGCCTCCCAGCCCATGAGAATGGATTTCTTCTCATTCATTTGTGTCTTTTTCAATTTTTCAGCAATATTTTGATGTTTTCAGCATATAAGTCTTTAACTCTCTTGTTTAAATTTATTATTAAATATTTAATTGTTTTGGATGCTGTTGTTAGTGGAACTGTTTTTAATTTTTTTTTCAGATTGTTCTTTGCTCACATATAGAAACACAAATGTTTTTTGCATGTGGATCTTGTACCATGCAATTTTGCTTTATTCATTTATTAGCCTAATAGCTTTTTGTGGATATTTGGTGATTTTTTCCTATGTAGGATCATGTCATCTACAAATAGAAATAGCTTGACTTTTTCTTTCCAAATATGGATGTCTTTTATTTCTTTTTCTCTTTCAGTTTTTCTGTGTAGAACTTTCAGGACAGTGTTAAATAGAAGTGCAGAAAGTGGTCATACTTATCTTGTTCTTGATCGTGGGGGAAATCTTTTAGTGTTTCACCATTGAATATGATGTTAGCTGTGGGTTTTTTATTAACACCTATTATTATGTTGAGAAAGTTCCTTTCTGTTTTTTTAAATTAAATTTATTTATTCTTTTAATTGATATGTAATTATTGTACAGATTTGTGGAGTACAGTGTTATTTTCGATACATGCATACAATGTGTAATGATCAAATCAGTGTACTTACCATATCCATCACCTCAAACTTTTTAAATCATATTTTGTGTTGTTAACATTCACACTCCTCTCTTCCAGCTATATGAAAAAATTCAATGGATTGTTGTTTACTGTAATTGCCCTACAGTGCTGAGGAACACTAGATCTTTTTCCCCCTTTCTAGCCGTAGTTTTGACCCCTTTACCAACCTCTCCCTACCCCCTTCTATTCTTCCCAGCCTCCAATAACCACTATCATACTCTACTTCTGTGAAATCCACTATTTTGGCTTCCACATGTGAGTGAGAACATGCAGTATTTGTATTTCCATGCCTGGCTTATTTAACTTAAGATAATTTCTTCCAGGCTCATCCATGTTGCCACAAAGGATTTCATTCATTTTTATGGATGAATAGTATCTCATTGTGTACATACGCCACATTTTCTTTATCCATTCATTTGTTTATGGACATTTAGGTTGATTCCATATTTGGGCTATTGAGAATAATGCTGCAGTAAACATGTGAGTGCAAATCTCTCTTCTATGTACTGATGTCCCTGCTTTTGGATATAAACCCAATAGTGGGGTTGTGGGATTATATGGTAGTTCTATTTTTAGCTTTTTGAAGAACATCCATATTATTTTCCATAGTTGGTGCACTAATTCACATTCCCCCAATGGTGCGTAAGAGCTGCCTTTTCTCCACATCCTCACCAGCATTTGTTGTTTTCTGTCTTTCTGTTAAGAGCCATTCTAACTGGAGTGAGATGATGTCTCATTGTGGTTTTGGTTTGCATTTTCCTAATGATTAGTGATGTTGAGCATTTTTTTTATATATATATAACTGTTGGCCATTTGTATCCATTCTTTTGAGAAATGTCTGTTCAAATTCTTTGTCCATTTTTAAATCAGATTTTTTTTTCTGTTGAATTGTTTAAATTCCTTGTATATTCTAGATTAGAATCCCTTACTGGATGAATAGTTTGCAAGTTTTTTTTTGTCGATTTTTCAGGTTGCTTCTTCGCTCTGTTAATTGTTTTGCCGTGCAGAAGCTTTTTAATTTGATATAGACCCATTTATCTATTTTTGCTTTTGTTGCCTGTGCTTTTAAGGTCTTAACCATAAAATCTTTGCCCAGACCAATGTGCTGAAGAATTTCATGTATGTTTTCTTCTAGTAGTTTTATAATTGCAGGCCTTACATTCAAATATTTAATCCATGTTGAATTGATTTTTGTATATGGTAAGAGAAAAGGCTCTAGTTTAATTCTTGTGCGTATGGATGTCCAGTTCTTCCAGCACCATTTATTGAAACGACTGTCCATTTTCCAATGTATGTTCTTGGTGCCTTTGTTGAAAATCAGTTGGCTGCATATATATGGGTTTATTTCTGGGTTCTCTATTCTGTTCCATTGGTCTATGTGTCTGTTTTATGCCAGTACCATACTGTTTTGCCATATGTTAAATCATCCTTGCATTGCTGGGATAAACTCCACATGATCATGGTGTATAATCTTTTTGATGCGCTGTTGGATTCAGTTTGCTGATATTTTGTTGGAGATTTTTGCATCTATGTTCATAAAGGATATTGGCCTGTGGGTTTTTTGTTGTTGTTGTTGTGTCCTTGTCTGGTTTTGGTATCAGGGTCATGCTGGCCTCATAGATTGAGTTTGGAAGAATTTCTTGCCCCTCAGTTTTTTGGAATAGTTTGAGAAGAATTGGTGTCAGTCTTTCTTTAAAAGTTTAGTGGAATTCAGCAATGAAGCCATCTGATCCCAGGCTTTTCTTCGTCGGGAAACCTTTTGATTACTGATTTAATCTCATAAGACATTACTGGTCTGTTCAGGTTTTCTATTTCTTCCTGGTTCAATCTTGGTAGTTTGTATGTGTCCAGCAACTTATTTACTCCATCTAGGTTTTCCAATTTGTTGGCATACCATTGTTTATAATAATCTCTAATGACTTTTTTTTTCCAGTTTCTGTGGTATCAGTTTTAATGTCTCCTTTTTCATTTCTGATTTTATTTATTTGGGTCCTTCTTTTCCTTCTTTTTTTCTTAGTCTCCGTAGTGATTAGTCTATTTTGTTTGTTTTTTCAGAAACTAGCTTTTCTTTTTGTTGATCTTTTGTATTTTTTTTTTAGTCTCTATTTCATTTATTTCTACTCTGATTTTTATTATTTCTTTCCTTCTACTAGTTATGGATTTAGTTTGCTCATGCTTTTTTAGTTCTTTGAGGTGCATCACTAGGTTGTTTCTTTGAAATCTTTCTACTTTTTCAATGTAGACATTTATTGCTATGAACTTCCCTTTTAGTACTGCTTTTGCTATATCCCATAGGTTTTGGTATGTTGTGTTTCTAGTTTCATTTGTTCCAAGAAATTTTTAACTTTCCTTCTTAATTTTTTCCTTGACCATCGGTCATGCAGAAGCATGTTGTTTAATTTCCATGTGTTTGTAGCTTCCAAAGTCCCTTTTGTTATTGATTTGTAGTTTTATTTCATTGTGGTCAGAAAAATACTTGATATGATTTTGATTTTTAAAAATTTGTTGAGGCTTGTTTTGTGGCTTAGCATATGGTCTAGCCTGGAGAATGTGCCATGGGCTGATGAGAAGAATGCGTACTCCGCTGCTGTTGGATGAAATGCTCCGCAAATGTCTGTTAGGTCTATGTGGTCTCTGGTGCACTTTAAACCCAATGTTTCTTTGTCGTTTTCTGTCTAAATAATCTGTCTGAGGATGTTCCTTTCTATTCCTACTTTTCTGGGCGTTTCTGTCATGAAATGGTGTTGGAGTTTTTGAAACGCCTTTTCTGCATCAGCAGAGATAACCATGTGTTTTTTCCTGTTCATTCTATTAATGTTGTGTATGACATCGATTGATTTTGTCATGTTGAACTACCCTTGCATTCCTGAAATAATTAACCACTTGGTCATGGTAAATAATTCTTTCAATATGCTGTTCAATTTCATTTACTAGTATTTTGTTGAGGATTTGGAGCTAATTTTATGACTTTGCTTTTAAACCTCATTATACTGTAAAGAACGCATCTTAAGAATGCGTGGCCTCTTTAAGAACCACGTTTGCATCAAAGGCCAAAATATAAAATTACTAGGAAGACTGTTCATTATACTGTAAAGAACGCATCTTAAGAATGTAAGTTTTGAAATTAGAAGTGGCCTCTTTAAGAACCACGTTTGCATCAAAGGCCAAAATATAAAATTACTAGGAAGACTGCAGAAGTTAGTAAGCCTAATTTGTAAAACTTCAAAATGTAGATCACTAGAAAAAAGTCCTTCGGGGAAGGACTGTTACGAGGTTAATCCATTTAGGACACTTTTGTGCCTGACACTAAAGTCACTGGAAGTCGTGTCAGTTTCATCATTATGAGTGTGATTGAGCATAGAAGAGGTGCTTGCTTCCTCTCCTGTGGTATCACCTCCCACCCTCAGCATTACAGTTGTTCACTTTCTTATGTTACAGGTGTAACCCTCTACTAGGCTGTCAGCCCAGGACATTTATCTGTGTGTCCTTCACAGTGCTTGGCACACAGTAGATACTCAGTTAATGCACTTTTATGTTCAGCGTAGAAAATATTCAGTATTCCAGGCCAACAGCAGCCTCTGTGACAAGCACATGATGAGAAAGCGTGGGCAAGGGGAGGGGGAGCAGAAGTGAAGCCTGACGCAAGGGCCCAGTTGCACAGGGAGGCCCTGGGAGCAGACATTCATGATGCTGTTTCTTGTGGCCTTTCTGCTCTAACCTTGGCGGGGAGCAGAGCACCTGGTGTCCAGGCCGGGCTGATGGGGAAGGCAGCATCTGAAGCCTGCAGTGGTTCTGGCAGGGGTGCGGCACCAGCACTCCAACAACGCTTAAGCAAACTAAGACCCACCTCCCAAACTGTGAAAGCGCCAACATCATAGATGCTTTTGGTGGCCAAACTTGGTGCTGCCAAAAATATGGATTTGATTCCAACATTTCCTTTAAACTTCTGTCTTTCACATTTCACATCAGTTAATATCTTGTCTCTCTTATCACTCATTTGAGCTTGAGGAAAGGGATGCCTTCCAACCACACCCTGGCTGGTTCAAAACCACTGTGGGTTTGGGGAGTCTCGGGCCCACTGCACAGGGGACTGACAGTGCCCACCCCCACTTTGTGTCCCTGTCCGTCCCAGAGCCCAGGTCCTCAGGAAGTGGCTAGCCCAATGCGTTAGTCCCTTTTGTGCTGCTGTCACAGAACACCACAGCCTGGACAATTTATAAGCAGTAGAAGTTTATTTGGCTCACAGTTCTGGAGTCTGGGAAGTCTAAGAGCACAGTGCTGGTGTCCAGCAAGGCCTCTGTGCAGCGTCATCCCATGGTGGGAGTGGAAGGGCAAGAGAGGGCTAGAGGGGGCCTAACTTGCTTTTATAACAAACCCACTCCCTTGATCACTTATCCACTCTGAGGATAATGACATTAATCCGTTCATGGGGGCAGAGCCCTCATGACCTTATCACCTCTTATGAGGCCCCACCTCCAACACTGTTCCCCCTGGGGAGTGAGTTTCCAGTATGTGAACCTAGAGAGACACATAAACCACGGCACCCACTGTGGGCTGGACATCTGTCCCCTGTCCACAGGAATAACACTTTGACAGCAAGCACTTCACCAATGGCTGGGGGCCTCCTTGGAACTCCTAGGGCACTTGCAGCCCTTGGGCCCTGCTGGGCTGACATTCATGTGACATGTGGCTTTTTCCCTTGAGGCTGGCCCTGGCTCTGTCTAACCTTTGGGTCTGGAAGGGGGTGGTTATTGTGAACAGATCTGGTAAAGGCTCAGTGCATCTCGCTAGCACCTCTGAGGCCCCAGGTGGAGCCCCAGAATCTTGCCCCTCCCAGTGAAGGGTCCCCAGCAGGACCAGCACAGGAGCCAAGTGCCCTGCTGTGTGACAGCTGCAGCTGGGTGCCTGGGGTGGAGATGGATGTTTCAGGTCAGGTAATTCCTGCCAGGCATGTCCTCTGAGCTCAGTGCTGCACAGGTGGGTGTTCCCTGTGCTTTATTTTCATTTCTCCCTTTCCTGTCTGTGGTCACAGGATGACACATTTCCCAAGGCACATTTGTTTTACTTCTTGGATTCCAACAGTAAGAAATTGAAGAGGAAAACACTTACCCCACCCCGAAGAGAATAGGGGCTTTGGCCCAGCAATGACCAGGGAACCTGAGTGTGCCTTCGAGTCCCACACAGCTGTTTCTCCAGCTCCCCGTGCATGAAGCGGCCTGTCTGTGCTTCACTGAGACTCAGCCACCCACATAGGGTGATGCCTCCTGCAGCTGAGACACTGCACCTAAAGGCCACAGAGGTCAAACAGTTCAGAGTGTCTGAGAACCCGAGCCAGCTCCTCCCGATGGGTGGCGTCTGTAGTGACTCGCTCCAAACACACTGAGTCTGCCTCAGCTCATGATTAACACCCTCATGGGGTCTACAAAAGACGAACACGGAACCGCACACAGATAAGCCTCCCGTCCACCAGCCGACCCACCTCCATCCTCACCAGCTGCCCACCTCCACCTGCCTCCTCCCCTCGTCCCCTGCAGACGCCTCCACACAACACACCACACCCGCTGTCCTGCCCACACACACCCTCTCCTGCGCACACACCCTCTCTCCTGTGCACATGCCCTCTCATACACACACACACACCCTCTTGCACACGCACACCCTCTCCTGCACACACACACCCTCTCGTACAAACACACACCCTCTCATACACACACACACTCTCTTGTACACACACCCTCTCATATACACACCCCCTCTCTCCTGCACACACCCCCTCCCCTACACACTCACCATCCTGCACACACACCCTCTCCTGCATACACACACCCTCCCCTGCACACAAACACCCTCTCCTGCACACACACACCCTCTCCTGCACACACACCCTCTCCTGCACACACGCCCTCTCCTGCACACACACCCTCTCCTGCACACACACACCCTCTCCTGCACACACGCCCTCTCCTGCATACACACCCTCTCCTGCACACACGCCCTCTCCTGCACACTCACCCTCTCCTGCACACTCACCCTCTCCTGCACACACACCCTCTCCTGCACACACGCCCTCTCCTGCACACACGCCCTCTACTGCACACACACCCTCTCCTGCACACACGCCCTCTCCTGCACACACACCCTCTCCTGCACACACACACCCTCTCCTGCACACACACATTCCCCTGCACACACTCACCCTCTCCTGCACACACGCCCTCTCCTGCACACACACCCTCTCCTGCAAACACACACCCTCTCCTGCACACACGCCCTCTCCTGCACACACGCCCTCTCCTGCACACACACCCTCTCCTGCACACTCGCCCTCTCCTGCACACACACCCTCCCCTACACACACACACCCTCTCCTGCACACACACCCTGTCCTGCACACACGCCCTCTCCTGCACACACACCCTCTCCTGCACACTCGCCCTCTCCTGCACACACACCCTCCCCTACACACACACACCCTCTCCTGCACACACACCCTGTCCTGCACACACGCCCTCTCCTGCACACACACCCTCTCCTGCACACTCGCCCTCTCCTGCACACACACCCTCCCCTACACACACACACCCTCTCCTGCACACACACCCTGTCCTGCACACACGCCCTCTCCTGCACACACACCCTCTCCTGCACACTCGCCCTCTCCTGCACACACACCCTCCCCTACACACACACACCCTCTCCTGCACACACACCCTGTCCTGCACACACGCCCTCTCCTGCACACACACCCTCTCCTGCACACTCGCCCTCTCCTGCACACACACCCTCCCCTACACACACACACCCTCTCCTGCACACACACCCTGTCCTGCACACACGCCCTCTCCTGCACACACACCCTCTCCTGCACACTCGCCCTCTCCTGCACACACACCCTCCCCTACACACACACACCCTCTCCTGCACACACACCCTGTCCTGCACACACGCCCTCTCCTGCACACACACCCTCTCCTGCACACTCGCCCTCTCCTGCACACACACCCTCCCCTACACACACACACCCTCTCCTGCACACACACCCTCTCCTGCACACACACCCTCTCCTGCACACTCGCCCTCTCCTGCACACACACCCTCCCCTACACACACACACCCTCTCCTGCACACACACCCTCTCCTGCACACACGCCCTCTCCTGCACACTCACCCGCCTGGGGAGGCCTCAGCACGCAGCTGACTCAGGCTGCTCTCTCGGTGCCACGGTTGGCTTAGATGAAAGGCCACCTCCTCCACAGCAGCCCACAGAGCCTGAACACCTGGGGACAGGGGCACAGAGGACCAGTCTGTGTAGGAGATGTGGCTGAGGTGCCCACCGGGGATGGGGGCAGCCCACGCCACCCACTATGCCGAGGTGGTCACCTCCTCAGCAGAGCCTGAACTGAACGACTTCGGCTGCGTGTGCAGGTCCAAGATTTGATCGCAACTCGACGTGTGAAGGTGGATTCCGTGTGCCAGTGAAACAGGAGACTTCTCTACAAACTACATGTGAAGTCGTCTAGGAGCATTCACATCCCATGTGTGGCTGCTCCCGAGACACACACAGACACTCATGTCACAGCCTCTAAGCAGCACGCGCAAAACTCCCATATTTTAGGGCCCAAGTCCTTCAGCCCCAGACACCCTGCGAGGCCAGCTGCTTGCAGCCAGGGCAGGACCACCATCAGCCTTGCAGAGGGAAGCGCCCTGGCTCTGGGACACAGCTCATGCTCTGCCACCTGTCCCTGCTGCCTGGTCCCACCGCGCCTGTCGAGGGGTCTGCTAGGCCTCATTGGGCGTCAGGACACGTCCATGCTTTGGCTGCCTTGGGGGGGCAGGGGGCCGGGGTGGGCAGGGCCCTTGGGGACATGAGTAACCACAGCTGTTCTTCTGACAGCTGTGACTGGTCTGGATGAGTCACAGCTCCTCCAGGGAGAGCCCCAGTGAGCACAAGCCGAGGAGCCTGGATCCAGACGTGAGCACCAGGCCTGGACACAAAGCCTCAGCCGGGGTGGCGGCGCCCCTCACGCCACAGGCCAGCCCTGCCACTCAGCACCTGCAGGTCACCCACAACGGGCCCCGCCTGCCTGGGCACCGTCTGGCCTCACTGCACCCCCTGGACAGTGGGGACTCAAAGGACTGGGTATGCAGCCCCTGTGCCCAGGTGGCCCTGAGTTCTCCCACACTCCGAAGGCTGTGGTGGGCGCACGAGGTCCCCAGCCCGATATAAATGTTTCCTCACCCCCGTGTCTCAGAGCTGGGCGAGTTGGCCTGAGACCGTGTTTGCGCCCCAACCTTCCAGACCAGCGAGGGCCTCTGGGCGGGACCTTTCCCAGGTGCGTCCCTGCCGAGGCTCATCCCCGTCACGGGCTGAGCTGCCTCTGGGTATAATGGGAATCTCGGTTTCACCTCCTTGTTAACAAGTCATGTGTAGTTAGCGAAAGTGAGACTTGAGTAGGCCCCAGTCCCCCTACAGCCCGCATCCACAGCGTTTCCTCTGGGGAGCCCAGAGCAGTGGCCCCCTGGTTTGGGGCACAAGAGCTGGGCCTGAAACTCTGCCTGTGCCAGGAGGTCCTGCTGGCAGTGGTCCCCCAAGAGGACCACCCCCCACCAAAAGAGGGAAAAATGACACGGGAGAGAAGGGAAGAGGGGGCTGCACAGACCCAGATCCTGACGGCTGCAGCCTCCGCCCTCCCAGAGGTGACTCCGGTCGTCGGGACCACGCCGAGCCCACGGAGGTAAATGCACATTCTGGAAACCACCTTTCGGAGGCAAACAGGAAACAATTGTGTTGTCTGCCAGCTGCTGTAAACTGTTTACTTTTTCTCAATACTGACTTGTTCAAAACCTTAGGGACATAAATAAATGGGACGTGTTTTTCCACCACATCCTCGAGATGCTCTTATTTGGTCCTGGAGACCAGCCTTGGGTCTGGGCTGTGCCTCGCAAGGGGAGCGGGTGCCTGTGGCTGAGGGACGGCAGCCCTGGGTTTGCCCTGGTCCATGTCCACGTCCACATCAGCCGGCCAGAGGTGGCCGTGCCTGTGGAGTAATGTCAGGGCGAAGTCCCAGCGCCTCCTCACGCTCGAGCCCTGCCTGCTCCACAGGGCTGGGATCCACCCCATGGGCGAAATCCCCACCCCACGGGGAGAGGCCCCACTCAGGCTCCGAGGGAGTGGCCCGAGGGTCAGACGGTGGGGCTGGGCGGGCCTCCTTCCCCGCTCCTGTGGCCTGTCTCTCTCTCTCCCTCTGTCTCTGCCGGGACCCCCCAGACCCAGCACACCCTAGGGCCCGCGAGCCGAGCATGCCAGGCGGTGCTGGGGGAGGGCAGAGTCCAGCCTCTCCACAGTCGCACGACACAGTCAGTGCCCAGTGCAGGGTTGGGCGCCCCACGGTGGGGAGGCCCCGCAGCCCCCAGGTGTGCCCGTTTACCTGCAGCAGTACCTGCCATGTGGTCCTGGGATTCCAGCGAGGAAACTGAGGATCAGGAGGCAGCTACCCCCTTGCCCTCTGTCCCTCCTGTGGAACGTGGGGAGGCCATAGCCTGGCCGCTCCTGGGGGAGGAGGAAGGCACAGGGAAGGAACAGAGCAGTGGGCGCCTCATGGGGCCGGCATCCAGGTGCCGTCACCTAGTTCCTGGCCCCACGTCCTGACGCCCAGATGGAGGCAGAGGATGGGACTCCGCCCCCCAAAGGCAGCTGTGAAAAGGTGACTCCCATTAGCCCCAGAGCGTGGGCAGGGGTCTGACCTCCTTCTCTGCTCCTCTGACTGTGGGACGACCCAGAGAGCCAAGCAGCTCCGCCTTCACCAGCCAGGTGCCACGAGGACAGGCTGGCTGCTGGACAGACACCGCTGCGGTCATGGTCAGACAGGCGCCCCAGACCAAAACAGTAGTCAGATGACCAGGAGGCCGCTGCCACTTTCTGCCCACAGGCAAGTGGCTCACAGCAGCTGCGGCTAAAAATAGGTGTAAAAGGCACAGGCCTTGAGGGGAATCGCAAGGGGAGAGTGCTGTCCTGCTTGGGCTGAGGGTGCAATGCAGTCGCTCCGCTTCCTTTCTGCTGAATCTTTGGTGTCCCACCCCCAGCTCGCCCAGCAGAGCCTGGACAGTGTGGCCCAGACCCTGTACCCACTGCTGTTCAAAGCCAGCTACCTACTGGAGCAGACAGAGGTGACCCGTGCTGTGCTGGGCCACTGGCCGCTGGAGGAGTTCCGGCTGGGCATGCTGCTGGGGCCGAGCGCAGACCACCCCATGGACCTGCGTGACCGGGCCTGCAGGGCCTGCCTGGAGGCCTGCGTGCATGGCCTCGCAGACCACGTGCTGCAGGGCAGGAGCCGGCGGCTGCGGGTGGCCGACCTCACAGGCCTCCGAGACGTGCAGGAGCAGCAGTGCCCTTGTGGCCAGGCCCTGGGCAGGTGGGGCCGTACAGACCTGCTGGCCAGGGCCTGCTGTGAGCTGCAGGCACAGCCCCACGCAGCTGGGCACCCCGTCGAAGTCCTGGCCGACCTCTTTGTCACCGAGGGCAACTTTGAGGTGGTGGTGCAGGCCCTGCAGCCGGTGGGCCCAGCCCCTCTGCAGCTGCGCTGCCCCACCTTCCGTGCAGACAGCCTGAGCTGGGGCCAGCTGCTGCAGGTGCTGCATCTGGCCGGGCCAGGCACGCTGCGCAAGCTCGAGGTGGTGCACAACGTCCGGCTACATGCCGGCCATGTGCTGCAGCTGCTGGCCCAGGTGGGCTTCCCCCAGCTGGCCTCGCTCACCCTGCCCACCAAGGCCTTTGACGCACCCCCCACCTGTGCCCCGATGCCTGATGGTGAGGACACCCTCCTCTCCTCCATTGCCTGGGAGCTCAGCCAGATGACCCAGCTCACGGAGCTGAGCGTGGCCTTCTCCACACTGACCGGGAAGATCCAGAGACTGCTCAGGTGAGCCCCCAGTTGCCTGGGCAGTGGGTGGGGCCTGGGCATCCCAGGGGTCCCTGGACAGGCGGGCTGGAGAGGCAGTGACTTACCTGCATGGCCACACCCAACCACGCCAGGCCAGAGCAGCAGGAGAGGGACATCTCTAGTGTTGAGGTGACACTGAGCCAGAGCCACTAGGAAAGAAGCAGCTGGGGCGTGTGATCCGGGACACGGAGGGAACTCTGTGTTAGTTAGCAAGTGAAAGAGAGTACTAACCAGCAAATAAACAAAACACAAGGAACCATCATTTTGAGTTAGTTATCTATTGTCGTAAAAGAAATTTCCCCAACACCTGGTGGCTTAAACACACATATTAGCTCAGGTCAGGGCCAGCAGGCTCAGGGCTGCCTCTCCAGCTCCCACCATGTGGCCTCTCCACGGCTCCTGCATCCTCACAGTGACGGGAGCCAGCAGTGTCTCCCTCTCAGCAGCTCTGCTGTGAAGAAATCAAGGTGGCTCGTGCAGAGAGGGCTGGCCTGGCCACAGGTTCTCAGGCAGGCAGGGGCAGGCAAGACACACAGGTGGGTCCAGGTGTGGTGGGCGAGTGGGAGAGGCAGCCCCAACAGGAGGAAGGGAGGGACAGAGAGCAGGGTCCAGTGATGTCCCCCTTGCTCAGCAAGGACAGTGAGCACATCCCTGGGTGTAGGGGGGCCAAGAATGTCGGGGTCTCACAAGCTCCAGGTGCGACACTATTCTGAAGATGTGTCTAGAGAGTGCCGGGCCAGAGCAGGTCTGACCCTGGCTGCCCATTTCCTGGCTCTGTCCGCCCTACACCAACGACGAGATTCCAGGCTGGACCAGATGGCTCCAAAGCTTTCGCAGCTCTAGAGCACGTGGGCTTCTTCTCTGTCGGGCTGAGGCAATGTTTTATTTCTTGCGAACTCACACCACCATGCCACTGCCCTGCAGCAAGCTTTTAGAATGACACTCTCAACGGGGCTGTGTGCGGAGCTTCCCTATGCACACAAAAGGTGTTGCTGAGAAAACAGACACCACTTTAGGCCCCATGCACAGGGCCTGCTTAAGCAGCCACAGGCGACAGTGAGCCGTGAGCAAGGCTGCGCCCAAGTGAAACTGTCTCTGTGGGAACTCACACTTGAATTTCATGTAACTTCCACATGTCACAAACTGTTATACCTCCCTTGATTTTTCTAACTATTCAGAAATATAAACCACTCAGCTTGCAGGCTGTGTGGCAGCAGGCATGGGCTGGATTCGGCCACGTGAACGGACTGTCCACCGTCCACCTTACCCCCCACTCCTTCCCCAGACCCTCATCCTATGCTGTTCTCCCTGCCCTGCAGCCCACTAAGGACCCCGCTGCGAGTGCTGGACCTGGCCAACTGTGCCCTGAACCATGTGGACATGGTCTTCCTGGCAGACTGTGCTCATGCTGCCCACCTGGAGGTGCTGGACCTCAGTGGACACAACCTAGTCAGCCTGTACCCCTCGACCTTCTTCAGACTGCTGAGCCAGGCTGCCCAGACGCTGAAGGTCCTGACCCTGGAGGAGTGTGGCATTGCAGACAGCCACGTCAACATGATGATCCTGGCCCTGAGCCCCTGCCACCAGCTCCAGGAGTTCAAGTTTCTGGGGAACCCTCTGTCCAGCCGTGCCCTCAGGCGCCTCTTCACTGCGCTCTGCGAGCTCCCCGCACTGCGATGCATTGAGTTCCCGGTGCCCAAGGACTGCTACCCCGAGGGCACTGCCTACCCCCAGGACGAGCTGGCCATGTCCAAGTTCGACCAGCAGAAATACGACGCGATTGCTGAGGAGCTGCGGGCTGTGCTGCTGCGGGCCAACCGTGAGGACATCCAGGCCTCCACGCCCCTTTTTGGAAGTTTTGACCCAGACATTCAAGAAACGAGCAATGAGCTTGGCGCTTTCCTGCTGCAAGCATTCAGAACTGCTTTAGAAAACTTCTCCAGGGCACTGAAGCAGATGGAGTAGGCCTTGGGTTGTGCCAGCAGTGGGCCCTGGCCGAGTGCCCAGTGTCACACCCAGAGCATGACTTAGTGAGGATCGTAGGTGTACCCATGAGTGCGATGATAGAGCCCCACATGCCAGGAGACGGGCAGCAGAAGCTTCCACCACCACAGCAGACGGCACAGAAGCAGCAGCTGTCATGGCCACAGAGGGTGCGGGCACCACAGACGCAGGCAGTGAGGGGAGCAAGTCAGAGACCCTGTCACCGAAAACTGCACAAAATGAGCAGCAGCCCATAAAGAAACAACAAAGCAAGAAAAGGCTAAAAATGTAAAATTAAAATGAGAAGCAGTAGGGGGACACGTCTGGTCTGTGGCACTGACACCAGCGAGACAAGGTCTGTTTGGTGGACCACGGCCGGGGGTTGTCAGTGGCTTCTGTTCTCGCTTTGCTTTGCCCTGAGGACCATGAGGAGCATCCTAGGGGGAGCAAACGGGCCCTGGCTGGAGGGTCGCCTGGGCCAGGGCGTCCGGGCCCTGGAGGAGAACCCCCACTCCAGGTGTTTTATTCCCTTCTGAACAGCTGGGGCTCCCTGCGCGGTTCGAGGGGAGCTCCTCCAGGTTAACTTGCGGCCTGGAACTCAGCGAGCACCTTGAGAAGCTCATAACCGTCTGCAAAATGCATCTGGACTTGGTCTCCACCAAGACCGGCTTTGTACAAAGGGCTATTACAACGCTTAAATGCTAATAAAACAGAAGTGTGTTTCACTCAGATGCAGTGTTTATTTCAGTGCAATTCAGAAATTTTAAAAGGATCTAAGAGTCTGAAAATAAAATGTTTTCTCAAGACAGAGATGAATACTTGTTGTGGTCCAATCCTCCTCAGACCCAGAACTGCAAGCACCGTGCAGCCCTGCCAAGTGGCTGGCTCCCCCAGGTCTGTCCCAGGCTACAAGTCCCCAGCTCCGGGTCCCCCTCATGAGAGGCGTCACAGGGGTCTGCTTGCTGAGGAGGGGGATGACCCTCCTTCTGGGTCTCCACATGCACCCCCTGCTTCCTCTGTGTCCCTTAATCGTTCCCTACGTCCTTGGCAGTGTCTCCTCAGACGCATCATGCTGGAATCATCTTTCAGGTCCATGAGCTTGGCATTGCAACTGTTCTAGGGAAGAGAGTAGGCACAGAGCAACATTTTAAAATAATTCATTGCTAACTCTACAGAGCAGACAAGCTTCTGTTTTAGGTGTCTGAATTTTCTCGATTACAGACTCGGCCACTAGGTTACAGCTAACCAGTCGCAAGCGGCGTCGCCTAGCTGAGCCCAGCGCATGACTGAGCAGAGCCCAGGGAATCTGCAGTGACCCGTGGCTGTGAGAGGGGCAGGGGCACATGGGAGCCTGCTGGTGCACAGCTGGAATACGCTGACGGCAGATGTTTTGACAGCTCCCCTCCAAGCCTGTGCCTCACGTGCCTGTCCCCGTGCATGTGCTTTACTTGCTCTCTGGAACTGCTGTCGTGATCCTGCATGTGCCATTTCAGTACCTGATGGATTTTTGTCACACCTGCCCAACCCTGTGACCTTATAAGTCTGTGGTCACGTGGCAGCGGTCACACATCTGTGCCTACCAGGGCCCAGGAGCATAGCAGTTCTCAAATGCAGAAAGTAAAATGGTGGGAATTAAGGAAAACACACTCAGCAGATGAGTGAGATCCAAACCAGCAAATACACGTGGCAGCTGCTGTTGGGGCTACTCCTGCTGAAGCTGTGGGTATCCACTATCACCCGCCCACCTGGTCCTTCCAGGGCCAGACGGGTGAGTTGCACAGGGACACATGGGGACCAGGGGACCACCACCCACAACATGTGGTGAGCCGCTGGCTTTGCATCCCTTCCATCTTCTGTGTGGCATGAACTGAGCAGCTCCTCCAGGAACACAGCCTTGCTTCCTGCTGACCATCCTGCAGGCTTCCACTTGGTCCTTCCTGCCTTAATGACTCTTGTTCTGCAGGTCAGGAAGAAATGTGGGGGTTCTCCCCAGTGACACACTCCCAGACTGAGGAGATATCCACAAACCAGTGGGCCCTCTAAGTGATGGACATGGCCAGAGCCCTGGGACATCAGCTGCTGCTCTGGCCACCACCAGCCCTCACTCTCTGATCACTATATGAATCGAGCCACACTAGAGTCAGCTGTAATCCACTACATCCTGGATCCCATTATCCGCCAGCATTGCGGCAGCCCTGAGGGGGAGGCTCTGTGGTTGCCCGTCAGTCATCCCCACCACCTGCCTCTGTGCAGAGCCCCATCAGCCTGGACTCGGGTCCATGGCCCCACTGTACAGGGACAGCCCTGGCTACGCTGAGCCATGCCACTGTGCCAGAGCCCTCATGAGCAGGGAACCCAGCCCACCCTGCCTTCCACTGCAGGAGGCTCCAGCACTCCACTCCCAGGGTTGGCCACCTGCCAGCTTCCAGGCACCTCCCAGCAGGGATGGGCTTGGTTCCATGTCCTTGCCAGAACAACAGATACAGAGATGTCTATGAGCACCAATGCAGGACCTCCTGCCCAACCAGCCTCTCTTCTGTCACTCCTTCCTCCCCCAGGACCCCCCCCCCCC
>NW_007727899.1:194666-239183 GCF_000696425.1 Galeopterus variegatus
TGCCTCCCCCGAGGGCCCCCCCCCCCAGGTTCTGCCAGCCCTGCACCCTCTCCTGGAAGACTTGACCTCCCCATATGGGTGGGGCCCGACGACACCAGCAGATAATAAAGAGCGGGGCATTGCTTGAGGTTTCTGCAGGATCCCCAGGCAAGGCAGGGCCTCTCCACCAATGGGGGAAGGGGGCTCCCTATGCCAGCACGAAGGGCTCCCAAGAATCTGGGGCTCCAACTCTCAGGCTCACCCACCAAACGTCCCCATCAGGCCTCTGAACCCAGCTCTCTTCTTGAAGCCAACTTGGACCTGAGACCTGCTATGCTAAGCATTCAGGCTCCTTTGAGGTCCTGTCACCTGACAGCAAAACCCTTGACCTGTCAGAGGGTCTGGGGGATGAGCGCTTCCTTCCAAGCTGCCACAGAGCCTCTGGCTTCCACAGCATGTACAGGGTGGATGGTTGAGCTTGTTTTCTTTTCTTAAGATTTCCTATGAAGTTAAGAAAAGCCACACACTCCACAATCCTTGATTCTCACTGCTCCCTCTGTTTAAATGCTACAGACTACATAAGTCCATGGCTCCCAGATGTTGCTGCAGGCTGAAGCAGGCGCAGGCATGATGCAGTTCAGGCACTGTGGGGTGCGGCCCTTTCTTCGGTGCATGGCCGAGAAGCCAGTCTGTGGGGATAGGAGACTGAACAGCTATGCAGAGACATGAGACAGAAACTTACTGCAAGGTTCAATAGCTCTTTATTTGCCATTTCTGGTTCTTCTAGAAGTCTGACCTGCATTCTCCATTCTTGCCCTGAGGTTCCATGAGATAGCGCTAAAACAAGTTCTCCTTTTAACTAAGTTAGCTTGAACTGGTCTCTGCTGCTTACAGCCAGACTCCTGATAGAGAAAAACGGCGACTAATTTGTCAAATCTAGAACGGTGAGAGGAGCACTTTGGGCCTCAACCCACAAACGCACACATATCACAGCAGGTGGAGCAAGCCCAGCCTGTCTGTGCAGCAGCGAGGTCCCCATCAAGCCTCAGCAGGTGTCCACGATATTGGCACCCAAGCACCTCTCAGCATAGCACAGGGCCATGCAAGATGCTGGAGAAAGAAGCAGTGCTGTGACTGGAACACACCCTGCAGCTTCCTCTTTTCAGGTGCAGCATGCTTACTGTACAAATCTGCTTTTAGTAATGATATCAAGACAGCAAAAGCAACCAGAAAGCCCTTTTCTCCCTTCCCCTTACTTTAAAAGATGATCTTAGTAAACTATTAAGCAATCAGACTTTTTAAACAATCCAACACAAAAATAGTTACACACTGTAATTAGAAAAAACTTCTCTTTTAAAGATCATACAGGCCCTTTGCTGAAGTTTTCTCTGTCATAACATCACCTCACTGGTTCAAGTTTGCAGAATTATTTTCTTGTCATCATAAAGTCAACACTGTATCTGCCAGCCTGTACACATACATACACGCACACGCACATGCTCACATACATAGATATGAAAGGTACATAAGAACGGCATACCTTTGCCTGTGCACTTAACAAAGGGGAAGGAGGCTTATCCACCAAATGGGCTAACTAGAAGGACATACAGTTACTGCCTGTTTCTCAGAATGTTCTGGTCAGTCACTGTGCCTTTTAACTGCATCCCAAAGCAAAGCAGCCTGAAGACAACAAAATTAAAAAGCAAAATCTGAACACTTCCCCCCAAAAGTCCTTACTTTTAAGCCACTGCAACCTCATACACAATAATTTGGTATCCCCAAATCAATTAAAAGCAAAGATTACAAAGGAATCGCTCCTTTTCCTCCCTTGAGCCCTCCTCTTGCCCGCCTGTTGAAGACGAGGTGTCCCCCAGTGACCTGGACTTGCCCCACCAGGGCCTCCTAGAGCTCAGACTCCTTTGCTCTGGAGGGACCCCTCGCCTTGCTGGCTTTGGGTTTTACACTTACTGCAACTTCCAGGAAAGCGGCAGGACAAACATTTTAAAGACACAACAAATGCTGCACACACATCAAACACTTGGATTCCTACTCTTTTTTGCAATTTTAAACTTTGGTTGAATAATATTCCACTATAATCTCCATTTATCCATTTGACTGTAAAATGGCCACAGCATTGTATAAATATTTCAGACCTAACAATAACAACTTTTAAAAATGGATAGCATCAAATTATACAAACTTGCTGATGGGAGACAGCCCTGCAAACACAAACATGTCCTAATACAATCTCCTGCAGAAAACTTATCTTCCTAACTTTGCAGTACTGGGCCAGCATCTAAATTGAATTGAGTGACGTGAACATATTTATCTCAATGTCAAAGGAAGCTAGGCTGGGAGCATGTTGGACAACATTAGAGATTAGGATAAGAATTAACAATTCACACTTAAAATATTTGCCTCAAAATTCATCTACAAAACAGCTGATCCTATTTTCCTCCTATTACAGACCAACACAAGAGAAAAGCACTAGTGGTTTATGCAAAGGCACATGGCAAGTCCATGGGATGACAAGGACTAGAGCCTGTACTACCCTTTAAGCAAGGGTGCAATACTCCGGGAAATACAAATAACTAGAGAAAATGTCTTAGTCCAGATTTGCATAAAGAAATGATTTTTTCTCAGATAAAGTGATGGCAATACAGCAGAAAGCAGACACTACATGTAGCCACTGAAGAAGAAAAGTGTCAAACTGTGCTGAGCAGAGCGTAGGGGCCACAAGCCTGGAGCTGGAGCTGAGGCTCAGCATGTTATGGACAACTTGCTTCAGGTGAGCCAGCTTGGTTGTCGCTACAAGGGTGCTGAGGATTTAGAATCACATGTAAATATGAATTATATAAGACAGTGTGTACCACAAACAGTAGCTCTAACGATGATTGTCTATAATTGAGCTCGAGTTTTCTATAAGCTTAGAGTTTTGAATAGTTTATTTCCTATATAACAGGAGGGTGGAAGAATATGGGGAGCAGATGGGCATCCTTGCTCCCATCCCTGCTTTGGCTACTGACTGTCAAATAACCTCATGCTACAGGTTACTATAGGTTCTGGAAGCAAAGCGCCTGGGCCCATACTGGCGCCAGCATTCCCACCTGTGCAACCTTGGGCAGTTTGCGTTTGCAGCTCAGTTCCAGTTTCCTCACCTGTAAAACAAGGATGTGTGGAAGAGCTCACACAGCAGGCCTGAGACTGCGTCCTTTCAAAGGCCCACTTACAAGGCTGGCCCTTGGCTGACCTCTGGGAACTTGGATTTTGGGAGGATTCCCAGCAACATTAACCACTAAGAGCGTCTGTGTCTAAACTGCAAACAATATGGACTACACTAAACCCCTGCTTTCCTTCTGGGAGTCTGGAATTGCGGTATGTGCCAGGCAAAGGGTGTCTGTCACGTGACCAGCCCTCAATAAAAATCCTGAGTGCTGAGTCTCCAGTGAGCTTCTCTGGTAGACAACATTTCACACTTGCTGCCAAAGCTTGTTCCTGGGAATTTAGTGTCCCACATGACTGCACTGGGGGAGGATGCTGGACCTTACCCCACGTGCCTTCTCCCTTTGCTGGTTTTGCTCTGTGTCCTTTCACTGTGACAAGTCACAGCCACAACAAGCAGCACACTGTACACAAACTCCTGTGAGATCTCCCAGCAGGTCATAGAACCTGGGAGTGGTCTTGGGACCCCCACCCAGAGGATAAAAATAGCACTTACCTCAGGACTGGTGTGAGGACTACATGAGTGAACATGTACAAAGGTTTGACTCATTATTAGCTATGTGTAAATGGGGTAATAAGTGTCTGTCTACCTTTCAGGTTGTGAGAAATATTGAGATAACACAGGTAATAACATTTTGTAAAGCGTGAAATTCATACAAAGTGGCATTATTACTTTTAAATGGCATATACATTTGATTATATATCATTGCTAATAAATAATATGTGCTTACTGAATACAGACACAAGCCAAATTCTAGACATATATCAGGCTATCAAGTGGATACATGAAACACTTGGTTTCTTTTTTCCTATACAGGGTGCAAGAAATCTTCCAAATAATATAAAACCTTAATAACATAATATTACTACTTTCTATTATCATCTGTTGTGCAGTTTTTTTTTTTTTTGTGACCGGTAAGGGGATCGTAACCCTTGGCTTGGTGTCGCCCGCACCGCGCTCAGCCAGTGAGCGCACCGGCCATCCCTATATAGGATCTGAACCCACGGCAGGAGTGTCGCTACGCTCCCAGCGCCTCACTTTCCTGAGTGAGCCACGGGGTCGGCCCCTGTTGTGCAGTTCTACACATTACCTGACAACTGCTAAATGTATTTTGGGGAGATAAAAAAATAATTCAAGGAGAAAACAATTTATTTAGGGAGTAATAGAAACAGACAGAAAATTACTTATGGTGAGGATCAATATTGTATTTAACTTTCTTGAAAACAATTTCTACCCTGAAGCTAAAATATGAGGTTTTACTGTTCTGCTTACTAAAATATTGGCATCTTAAAGAATGCTTCAGAGAAACTGCACCCTTAACAGCTGTAGAGCATCCAGGAGGAAACCCTTAGTCTCCGGCCTCACTGTCTCTGCTCACAGGAGGTGGTGGGGTGGAAGGTCGCTGCTGAAAGGTGGCTGCATGTGGCCACAACACAGGTAGCACTGAAGTGGAGAAAACATCGGCTAACTCAGAATGCCACAAGGTCAGTCTGGCCTCGAGTCATTAAAAGCAGCTTTACTTCGTCCTTGTCTTACTTTTCTAGTATGCTTTTCTCTACTCTCTCAAACTTTTTCAGTTGGACAATTAGTTCCCAATATTTGAGATAGAGCCACATGAGTCTTCCATTTTGGCGCTTGTTGGTATTCCAGACATCACCACAATACGTATCATGCTTAAATATGTCGGTTAAGCCAGCGACCATCTCGAGGTTGGCAGCAACTGGGTCAACGGAAGCTCGCACCAGTAAGTTCTTCTCTATCTCCAGCCGCTTGTTGCGAGGAAGAAACAGACTGCAGTAGATGCTCTGTCTTTCTGTGAGAGCGTCTTCGAACTCCTTCAGCACAAGCCTGGCTCTCCTCTGCCAGTCTTCTTCCATTTCCAGGCAGCTCAAATACGCACTCCTCAAAGGCTGAAGCTGTCTTTTTTCTTGCATTACCTGAGCCCGCTCTTGTTCCAGAAGCCTCTTTTCTTCTATCAACTTGCGCCCCTGTGAGATAAGGGCTTCTCGATAACTACTTGTTCTATTTTGTTCCTTTTCAAGTTCTAAAGACAACTGAGCCACGGCACGCCGATTTTCCGATATTGTGGCATGGTACTTGGCTTCGAGATCCCGCTGGAAAGCAGCCGTCCTCTGACGGTACGCTTCTCTCTCTTTTTCTATTTCTTTCTGGGATTCCCTTGACCAAATCCAACCTGACATGAATAAATTGGGGAGAAAAACACAATTAAAAGTTAGAGCTGAAGTTCCATAATCTTAAGAAAACAAAGCAACTAAGGATAGCATTTCAATAAAAGCTAAAGACCTCAGAAGCACCAAGAAGATAACAATTTATATGAAAATATATAATAGTCAAAGTTCTTATCTTAAAATCAGACAGGGACTGGGTGCCCAAAAGACAAGCATGGCCAGACTACAATGGAGTTCCCTTTTCAATCTTCCAATTTTTTATGGCTGACAAAATCTACCACTGCTTTCTTTTATTCTCAGACCTGCCACCATTTGCCTACTCTGGTCCCAGTGCTCTCATGTACTAATGGCAAGATTTAAAAAATTAATATGGGTAGGCTTCAAACATTGTTGGCCAGGTTCTTACAGAAGTTGTGTTTAGCTTTGCCTGGTTTTTTCGAGTAAACAGCTTAAGTCCCAGGTGTTTGCTTATGTTATGACAGGGGTACATAAAAATAAGGTAGGTTAAGAAGTTACCCTCAAGACATGGTTTGGCTTCTTTCCCCAAACTGGAGAACTCTGGAATCTCACAAACATGGAGGGGTAGAGTGGGAGACTGGGGTGGGCACTGCCCGCTCTGTCCCCCACACGGAGGAGCAGCTGGGCCTCATTCCTCTGCTGCACGGAGAAATCCAGGCCCCAAGGACCTGATGCTCCACCAAGCCTGCCGGCCAGCAGGAATCTGATTCTGGATGGGGTTTCCAGCTCTCTCCCCATCCCACTAACAGTAAGTGTTTGGCATGTTTCAAAAATAAAACAAAAGGCAGTGTAGGGATACTTTCACTGGTATAGGGCATCCACCATGTTCTGAGCTAAGGCTATTGCTCAATAATTTAATAAGTACTGGGATAACTCTATGCTAAGTCCTAATTTTTCAAAATGATACATTGAGCCTGTACATACTCAAAGCAGCATGGACTTGAGTCCCCTGGAAAACAGAAGAACTATTCAGCAACTATTTAAAGCCCAAGGCCTAGAAGCAACCAAGAGCAGCAGTTGCAGGTTCCCTCGTGCAGTTGGGCCCTTCTACCTGTGCTGCCCACTCTCTTCAGCTCCCTGCAGTGTACATATCCTTCTGGAAGCACTGGAGTCCCACCAACTGGAACAGTTCTCTTCCTACTTTGCTGCCCCCTCACCCCCAAGGTGGTGGCCTTGCCACTCGATTCTTGTTCCCAGGTCCATGACACCAACAATTGCCTCTGTGGGAACAACACCACTACAGCACATCTCCATATGCCTGAGAGCCATTTTTACTTGGAGGTGCTGTTGCACCTGAATTCTATCAGCATAAAACCACTCATCCTTCCCCAACTAAAATGGCTTCTAGTCCCACTTCAGGTGACAACTCAAACTCGAAAGCACAACATCTTTACCTCCTCCCTTTGCCAAAAAGTTCAGACAGGGGAGCTGACCAGGAAAGAAGCAGTTACCAAATGACTTAATCAGCACTGAGAGGTTAGAGAGGAGAGGAAGGAAGGAATGGGGAGAGTGAAGGAAGGCTTCATGAAAGGGGCAAACGTGGACAAAGTCTGGGAGGCTGAGTAGGAGCAGGTAGGAAAGGCCACTCTAGGTACGATGGACAGCGCAGGGGAGAGCATCATGTGTCCTGGGAGCAGAGTGCTCCCTGGGGCCAGACATGCCTGAGAGCAGGGCTGACACTGAAGGAGAAGCTAGAGCAGACTCTGGAGAAGGCAGCAGATGTTAAACAACAGAAGCCCTGAAAGACTCTGACAAGGAATTTATTTTGCAGCCACAAGGAGTTCCTAAAGAATTTTTCCTGAAGAAAAGAAATGAAGTAATCTGATTTGACATCATGCTCTGGTGGTATGGAGGATTAGAGGTGGGGCTGGGAGGAGTGGAGCAGATGGTAAAGGAGGGAGAACAGAAACGGGTTTTCAGATTACAGCTAGGACTAGATGACAGGACTAAATCATAGCTCCCTGCTATAATCTGGGTGCAGTCTCACTAAAGTAACACAATTGACACATGAAAAAACTGGAGACTGATGACACCTATAATTAAACCTGAGACCACATCATACAGGCCGTAATTATCGAGAAGTTTTTGGTTGGGCTCTGAAAGAGGTGGGACAGAGACAGGGACAGGTAGCCATGCCAGGTGAGATTATCAGGGAGCTCTGTGGAGTACAGTGCAGTCCAGTAGACTGGAAATCAGAAAAACTTTAATTCTGGTGTGATAGAAGCTCATCTCATGACTTTGGGCAGACACAGCTTTTCCGAGCCTTAGTTTCAGAAGGCATAGAAAATAAGCACTGAGACACCTGCTGCTGAGCAGATGTAGTCTTCCCTATGCTCACTGCTAAGTACACCTAAAAACGCTGGACAGCATTCATAAAACAAAAACGAGACGTCTCTGAAGGTAGAGAGAAGACAACAGACTGGCTGGGGTCCTTGGGACACCAGGAACAGCATGGTGGCAGGTCCCTTGCCTCAAAGATCCCAGATTTGGAGCTGAAGAAGCAGGCAACAAGAAATGTTAACGGGCACAGATGTTTATTTAAAAAGCCCCAACAAAAAGTCTGTTCTCTCAGGCTAAAGAGCCTGGACAGGGCCAGACAGAAAACTTTTACACAACCACACTACTCCAGCCAAATAAAACTAAAAAAAACTGCTGCCCCACCTCCACCCATATGGGCAAGGCTGAGCCAGGGGGCACGTGGCTACAATTAACCCCGCCCCCCACCCCCCCAAGGGTGGTGTCAGAAGCAGCCAGTGGAGAGCAGTAACAAGGCACTTCCTCTTCTCCCAGCCAGGGAGTATCTGCAGGCCCAGAGGGAGCTGGATTTCCTACCCTTCCCCTCAGGTGTCAACAGGGGCCAGCAGCTGCGGGAAGCCTGAGCTTCCAGCCCACCTGCCAGTAGGAGGCAACACCACTGCTCCTCTGCCAGAGTGCAGTCCAAGAAAGCCAGCTGAGACAGCAGGTAAAAAAACCAGAGTCTCATTTAAAAAAAAATACCCCAAATGTCCAGATTTCAATCAAAAATTACTCATCACACCACGGATCAAAAGGAACTCAAGCTGAATGAAAAAAGATAATCAATAAATGCCAATACCGAGACGAGAGATGTTAACATTATCTGACAATGATTTTAAAGCAGCTACCGTGATAGAAAGTCTAAGCAAAGAAGATGTAAAGAAGAACCAAATGGAAATTTTAGAACTGAAAAATACAGTAACCGAAATAAAAAAAATGGATGATGGGACAGGTATGGAGAAGAACCGTGCCAAAGAGCTGAAATACTCAATATATCCTTTATGAACACAGCCACGAAAATCCTCAACAAAGTATTAGCAGATACAAATGTACAATATATAAAAAGAATTATACAGCAGGACATAGTAGGAATTTATTCCAGTGATGTAAGACTAGTTCAGTATTTGAAATTCAATCAATATAATCCAACATATCAGCAGACTAAAGAAGAAAAATCACATGATCATATTAATTGATACAAAAAAAATTTGACAAAATTCAATACTATTCATGAAAAATAGGAATAAAGGGGAACTTCCTTCACTTGATAAAAAGCATCTACAAAAAACTTACAGTTCACATTGTATTTACTGGTGAAAGACTGGATGCTTTCGCCTTAAGATCAAAAACTATTCAACAGAGTTCCTGGAAGTTCCAGCCAGCTCAATAGGCAAGGAAAGGAATAAAAGGCAAACAAACTGGAAGGAAGGAACAAAACCAAAGTGGATCATGGACCTAAATATAAAACTAAAACTTTAGGAAAAAACATAGGAGAGTCTTCTCAGGATCTAGGGCTAGGCAAAAAGTTCTTAGACTTGGGACGAAAAGCAGGATCCATAAAAGGAAAAAATGATAAACTGCACTTCACCAAATTAAAATTTACTCTGCAAAAGATCCTGTTAAGAGAATAATAAGGCAAGCTATAGAGTGCAAGAAGATACTTGCAAACCACATATCCAATGAAGACTAGAATCTTGAATATATTATAAACTCTCAAAACTCAACACTTAAAAAAAAAAAACAATCCAATTAGAAAATGGCCAAAAGACACGAACAGACATTTGTTGGAAGAGGACATACCAATGGCAAATAAGCACGTGAAAAGATGCTGAATGAACATCATTAGCCATCAAGGAAAAGCAAATTAAAACCACAATGAGCTATCACGATACATCTCATAAGAATAGGTAAAACAGAAGCGGCCGTGACGACCCCAAATGCTGGCAAGGATGCTGAGGAATCAGATCACTCACACCTTACTGCTGAGAATGCAGAGTGGTATAGCCACTTGAGAAAACATTTTGGCACATTCTCACGAGACTAAATGTGGAACAACCATGACAGACAGCAACTGCACTTAAGGGCATTTAACCCAGAAAAATGAAAACATGTTTACACAAAAACCTGTACAAGAATGTTTATAACAGCTTTATTTGTAGTGGTCAAAAACTGGAAACGACCCAGATTTCCTTCAATGGGGGGATGCTGAAACACATTGATACATCCACACTATGAAGCACCACTTGGCAGTAAAAATGATCTGAGTTACTGACACAGCAACAAAGTGCATGGCTTGCAGGGGATCATGCTGAGTGAAAAAAGCCAACCCCAAAGGTTATAATATCGTATGACTCCATTTCTCTAACATTCTTGGAATGATAAAACGATAGAGATAGAGAACAGATTAGTGTTGCAGGGGGGTCAGGAGGGAGGTATGGCTAGAAAAGGATAGCATGCGGGATCTTCCTCATGATGGAAATGTTCATCCTGACTGTCAATGTCAGTATCTCGGTTGTGATGTTGTACTATAGTTTTGCAAGATGTTACTAAAGGGGGAAAGCAAGTACAGGGAATACGGGCTCTCTGTATTATTTACTACAAGTGCAGGTGATCTACAATGATCTCAAAATAAAAAAGCTTAATTAAAAGAAATTGAGTTGGACTAAATAAACTCTTACCAATCCCTTCCAACTCTAAGACTGTGTGTTTTCTAGGACTGGGGAGAAAAGAAGAGGTAAGAGAATGCAAAGTGGAGAAAGCATGGAGAGAGAGAGGAGGAAGAAACAGAAAGATTGAGAGAAAAGTGGGAGAAATAGGACAGAAGAGGCATAGAGGAGAGGCAGAAGCTTCCAGAAGGGCTGCAGTACTGAACATTCTCCCAGGGGAGCTACTCAGGGTAAGAATTTCCCCCAGAGATTGTTCTTTCAGGCAGGTACAATTATACTAATCTCTATGTTATGTTAAAAGTTATAAGATCTAGCAATTTAAGTAATCAGGATAAACTAGCTTCTCATCCACAAACTAATCAATCAATTGTGTTTATCAGTATTCATTTATCTTCTACTTTACTTCTAGACTATACTTGGGGGCTGGTTAATACCCACATGTGGCAATATAACTTCTCAAAAACTTACTAACATGTTTTTGGAGAATCATCATAAGAACGCAAAATTAAAAGTTATCTCTGGTCACATTACCTAAGCAAGAAAACCAAGGGAAGGCAAGCATTTCCAAAGTGAAAGTGATTACGGAAGGCTATCAAAGCTAAAGAAGAGACAGAAAAATGGAAAATGAAAGTCATTTCAGGGCCTCTCCGAGCCTCAAAGCCAATTAACTATTATATTAGTAAGAGTAATATTAAGCCTTTTCATCCACTCACTGATGTGGAAATTCATCTTCCTAGCCACAGGCCACAGCAGCCTTTCCAAATGTTAAGTGGTGCTTTGCCAGACTGCAGGTGAGTGAGCTTTTAAATGACAACCCCTCGGGCAGGAGTTGGATTAGCCAGTCTTTCACCAAAAAGCAGGCCCAGTGCCAATCCCTGAATTATAAATATCACCTACTCCTCTCAGCCTCCATTGAATCTACAGTAAACCTGTGTTGACTTTAGACACATAAAAAACTACCGCATAAAAAGTATCACTACAAATAGAGGGCAGCTTTTGCTTTTCTTCGTTTAACTATTCAGTTTCTCATATTCTTAAGTGACAACCCAGAATCACAGGATGTGAAGAAATACAAAATAACTCCTTAACATTAGTGCACTGATCATGTGGAGAGGACGAGGACGTAAGCCAAGGGCTGGATGGTTCTAAGTCTGCATGTGACTGGTAAGTGCCCATAGTGGTGCCAAGTCAGCTCAAACTAGACAGGATTTCCGGCCAGGCTGAGTAGTGGTTTCGTGGATGAAGTCTCCCCAAGACTGACTTCCTTAACATTAAACATACATCCCAAATTGTTTATCCTTTATGCCTGTTTTTTCCCTATCAGTCCTCACGAGGGCAACAGAAGCAAGGCAGTCCCCTTCACAGCAGTGAAACCTTGAAAGGGAGCTAACAGTTATTAAAACCCACTCCACACAAAAGGCTTCTAAATACTTATTTAATCACCACAAGGTGCTAAGGTAAGTATGATCAGCCATCTCCCACAGACAGGTAATCTAAGGCTTAGAAAGGTTGACTAATTTGCCCAAGATTTACTGTGTGGGATAAAATCAGGCTGTTCTGTCAGGTCCCGAGCCATGGTCTTCAGGTTCCCACACTTGCTCCTCCCTCAGCAGGATGCCACACTCTCAGCCTTGAGAACAGAAATGTTAGGAAAACCATGACTTACGAAAAGCTGCCAATCCCAGCATTGGAACCAACAGGGCATAATTCCACCTGCTTCCATCACCCCCATCAGCCCTGGAATTAGGCCGGATATTCCAATTCGGGGGATCATTTAAGTTATTCATGAAGATATACCTTGAAGTAAAGGATAAAAACATTAGCCATATAAAAGAAATAAGATATATCTGTCACAATTACACCATCTACATGGATTATATAAATCTTTTTTTTTTTTATTCAAGAGAATTTTTTCAGCTCCAGCTATGTGCTGCACAGCACTGAGCCCCATGAGATTCCACGAAGGAAAAAAACAAGACCTTAGCTGAAAGCAACTCACAATCTAGAGTGGGAGACAAGTCTCAAATGACTGAAATACAGATAGAATGAGGTTAAGTTCTCTAGTGTGAATATGTTTAAACATATGGTTGTTGTGATGGTTAATTTCACTTCACCATGGGGTGCCCAGATACTTGGTTAAACAATACTTCTGGTTGTGTCTGTGAGGATGTTCCTGGATGAGATTAGCATTTGAATCTTTAAGTCAATTCCTTATAATAAGCCAATCTCCCTATCTGAATTCCTACAGTTGTTTCTCCGGGAGAACCTTGACAGTTGTATATGAAGATATATAATCAACTCAAAAGTGGGCACACACTGGACACATTGTTTCCTACAAGCTCGGTTTTGAAGAATGAGCAGCATCTTAACAGGCAGAGATAGAAGGCAAAGGTCAGGTGAGCAGCAAGAAGAGGTTGAGACAGGCAAGGAGGGTGAAAACAACTGCTTCAGGATGGGCGTGTGTGGCGAGGGGGCAGGCGGGAAGCCACTGTTAACATGAACTAACTAATCGACTAAGCACCTGCACTAGGTTAGAGAGTAGGGAGTCTATGGAACGGGGCGGGATGGGGGCTGCTTTTAATATGAATTTACTAAATCCACTAAGCACCTGCACTAGCTGGGCGTTTCCACAAACTACAGGCACCAGAGCTTTCAGCTTGTTTACAGGTGACCACCACAAATACACAGATTACAAAATATACTGTTAATCAAGGGGTACGTAAGAAACAAGGAATCCTATTTTTGAGAAATTTTAATGGGTTTTTCAATAAATATTTAACACCTAAAGAAATAAAGTGATGTGTAATAAAGATGTGCCAAGAAAATATGGCTCAGAACATAATAGAGGTTTGTGGTAACCAAAGAATTAAAAAACTAGGTAGATACCTAATGTAGAAAGCGCTAAAACTGTGTAACTTTCAAAAAACGTCTAGGAAGTACTGTATTATGATTATTCCTTCCAAGCCACTAAAATCCACTTCTGGGGATATAGCCTAAAGAAATAATCTTAAATAAAGGTAAAGCTTGGCGCACAAATGTATTTTTTAACGGCCTTATTTACTAATAGTAAAAACTGGAAACAACCTAAATACCAGTAAAATGAGAACGGTTCATTGTAAATTTAGTAATTCAAAACTATGTTCATAAAGATTGTACACGAGAATCTAATCATCTTATGTGAAAAAGCAGAAAATATGATTAATTAATTATGATTATTGGTTTATTTTCATGCCACTTCATTCCGCAAAAGATTTCAAATACTTACAAAAATACACACAATAGAAAAATAAAAATACTATCCCACCCAGAGGTAAAATCCGGGTAAGCAGAAAAGCACGTAAACCAAAGGAACCTAACACCTTTTAAAGCTGACCCCAAAAGGCTCTGAGCTCCCCGGCGGCCCAAGCAACAGGGGAGCCGCGCGGTCCCGACGCCCGCTCCCTGCAGCCGGCCCCAACGCGGGGAACGCGACTCCCTCAGCCGCTCCCGCCGGCCCCGGCCCTAGGACGGGGACGCGGCTCGGGGGTCCTTCCCGCCGTCCACTGCCGGCAGAGCGAGGTCTTCAGAAGGTTGGCTCTGACGAGAAGCGCGGCCGCGGCCTCTCGAACCCCACTCCCTGCCTCCTGGACCTTCCCACCCCCTCAGTCCCGGAAAGGTCGAGGAACCGCCCGGGGGCCTACCTCGGGCCGGAGCGCGGAGGCCACTGAGTTCCTCAGCGCCGCCGTCCGCGGGTCCGCTCTGCGCAGGCGCGGCGCCCCCACAACCCCCGCCCCGGGCGCAGAGTGCTGCGCAGGCGCAGTGTTCCCGCCCGAACCCCCTCCGGGGGGGGAGTGCGCAGGCGCAGTCTGGAGCGGGAGGTTGGCGGGACGGCGCTGGACTGCGGACATGTCGGGCGTTCGGGCGGTGTCGCGGCTGCTGCGAGCGCGTCGCCTGGCGCTGGCCGGGCCGGTGAGTCGGGTCCCTAGTCCCCCGCGCCCCCGCCCGGATCGGACGGGGCCCGGCAGGTCCTTCGGGCCTGGCGCTTCTGGGGGTGTGACCGTGAGACAACTCGAGTGCCTGGGGCGCTCGGCCCGGAGCCACGGGCGGCGACCCGGTGAAGGTCGCGACCGCGTGCCGCCCGGGGCACCCTCCCCGCACGGGTCTACGCCCGGGGTCTGGAGGCGCCGCGGGCCTAGGACGCGGGAGGAGATGCTTCTGCCCAAGGTCACCCGGCGGGCGCTGTGGGGGAAGCTGAGCCGCTTTTGACACGTTACTCGGACGTGAATTTTCGTTTGGGGCTGAGAGACTTCCCGAGGGTCTGCAGACGGCGGGGTCCCACGGAGCGCGGAGAGCTGAGTCGCGTTCGAAGCTTCGAGCTGCGTACCCCAGCCGGGCCCGAGGCCTGCGCTCAGTCAGTTGTGGCTGTATTCGCAGTAGCCCTCTTTAAAAACGAGTAGACGTTAAGAATTCCAGTGAAAATAATTACGCACAGCTGCAAGAAGTCACTGGGTGCAGAAGGGCTCGTGAGTGACAGGACAGGCTCTTCCTTCCCCGTGGAGCCACTCACGGCTTCTGATACTGGCCCCTGGGATCTACCTCCCTTTCTCCAGCTGAGGCGCAGGCGCATTCTAATCAATTCGTGCCTGGCAGGGGATTTAGTTCACTTAAACCACCCACTTCCCTTCCTCTGTCCTCCCAGCGAAGTTATGCAACCGTTTTAGGTCCTTTACTGGCTACTATGTAACTGTATGGATTGTACTTACAAATTAGTTTCTTGTTCATGATTTATAGGTGTGTTTTATGAGATGAGGACTCTGCACTTTGCTAGATTGAGAATATTAGTACCTTTACCCTTCTCACTTTTTTCTCCTTCTACCTCCTTATTTAATTATCTGAACTTTTATGCTATTAATCGAGTACTCCTTTTCGTTATGCCTTAGGTAGATTTCCTCATTCTTCTTCATGTTGCCCTGTTAGGAAATGTTTGATAGTTTCTCTTCAAAAAAACATTAGACTAATAAGTGACACAAACTGAGTTTTATCTAAAGACAGAAATTGGGTTCAAGTTTGGCTCTCCAAGTTCTAAAATCTCCCCCCAAATCAGATGTAGGTGCAAAGGTTGGTGTCATTTTCTCCAGGGAGTTGGTGTGATAATTTGTTAAAAGTTTCATTATAGTAGCTGCCACTTTTTAAGGTAGCTGCGCTGTGTGTGTTCAACATGAACATCCTAGAAAGAAGAAATTAATGTTTAGGGACCTCACTGTTTCTATTTTAATTTGGTATTACAGAATATGCTGTTCTTATTGGTACTATTATCTGTGTTAATATTGTACTTCATAAAAATTTCAGGAACATTTTCATTAAAATTCTTTCAAGGACTTAGTTCTCTGTTAAAATATGATTTTGCTTTTTAAAAAATTATGCTAAGGCAGAAGAATATTTGCTCTTTTTAGTTCCTTTAATTCATTTTCTGAAAGAGAAAGAAACTTAAGTTGGCTTATGTCATATAAAAACAGATAAGTGGACTTGAAACTGGAGAATTGAAGAATATTGCTTTTATCAGTTGAGATCTACTTAAAAATCCAAGAAACTACTTTGTAGTTGGAACTATTAAACTCAAATGTTTGTGCCAGCCATCATTTGGTCTCACAGTTAGAGGAAACCTTAGATATAGAAGCCCATCTCTGACTTCCTGGAGGTGATGAAGTCATCCAGCTCTGGCTTGATGACTTCACTTTACAGGGAAGTTGTTCATTTTCAGACAACCCAGTTAAAGTTAATTTTCTATTTTGCCAGATTCTCCTCCCTGCAATTTCTACTTGTTTGTACAACAGAATAAATTTTTTTTACCCCACAGAATAATGTCTCTTCCAAATTGTAGAATACTCGAAGACATTGCTCATGCTTCCTCTTCTGATTGCTGAGTGTACTTATTTCCTGTACTTATTGCTGAGTATTCTTATTTCTTGATATTTCTAAGATTCTTCATTTTATTGGTGGTCTTCTAAAGTGCAGCCAGCAGAATGGAAAAACATATCCCCTAAGTGGCTGGCCAGTTTTCGCCTATGGACAGTGTTGTCTCTCTCACATTGGGCTGTGATTTCACTAAAAGCAGTTTTCTGGGGTAAATGTCTACAGGATGGGACATTTAAGCTGAGACTGGGCAAGTTGCTGTAGAGAGAGGCCAGGGCAGCCAAACAGAAGGAACAGCACAGGGTTGGGAGGCATTATGGATGAGAGAGGGTGTGGCCGAAGCCTGGTGTGGGCCTGACTCCTCAGGGTAGGATGAAGGGGTAGTGCTCTACTCATCCCTCTGAGCCAAATAGATTTCACGATTACAGAATACACCGTCCAGTGCCTTTTCCACTGACCACAAAGCCTCATGGACATTTGGGGCTCCAATGTGGAAAGGGCTATGATGGACCCAGTAAAAATGTGTCATTATTTGCAAAACTACCACGTATAGTAATATGATATAGACATCTTTCCAATTCTCTACTAAGTAGCATAAATTGGACATTATTGAGAAGGCATACCTTTTTCATTTCATATCTGTGTCAGTGAGTATCCTGTTTGGAAACAAGCTTCATCCAGAAGGGCTTTTCCTAAGTGCCAACTCTGGGTGGAAAGGAGGACCTGTGGGTAGAGTCCTTCCTTGCCTTTTGGGCCTGCCCTTCAAGGTTAAGTAGAGGGTCCTAGGTGAGTGGGAGTGCCTGGGTACATAAAGAGATTAACAATTTAGAAGGGAAACATTAATTACAGTTTCCCCACAGCTTTTGTTGCTCCTTTAAGACCCTCATGTTCTCAATCTGTGTCTCAGCAGTGGCCGGCAGCATTCCACACAAGAACCCGTGGTTTTCACTTCACTGTTGATGGGAATAAAAGGGCATCTGCTAAAGTCTCCAATTCAGTAAGTTCATGGCTTTTTGTTGCATTATAAATGATTTTGTTGGCTTAGAGTGGTAATGACCTATACAACTTCATTTTAATATATTTGAATGATACACATATTTAAAGGGAGAAAATTTTCATAGGCATTCAGTGTATGCACAAATTATTTTTAGTGCGATAATACTTAATTGTAATTATAATTTTATAATCTAATTGTAATTTGAGTGTAATAATAGTATAAAGATACATTAACATTTTTTGCTTGTAGCTCTTATGTATCTATAAACTAGATTTAAATTTAAATCAAAGTAACAAGTTAATAAAAGGCAAATGAACAGTATTTGGTGTGGTGGATGATAAAATTTCAACATAAATAGAACTGTAGCCCCTGGAGTGTAGGTTCTTTTGTGTTTAGTGTGCCTGTTCTTCTATTTGTTGAAAAAACTGGGATTTGCTTACAATTTCTTTTCTCATAATTCACAATAGTTATGGAATACTACTTGGGACCTTCTCAGTCATACATGGAAGTGTGGGCCTGAAATAGGGTTGTGTTCTTCACTTCTAAGGTGGTCACCCCAATGAACTAATATGCTTGTCTAGTGAAAGCAAGATTTTCATGAGAAACTTGCAGATCACAGGTAGAGAAACATTATGAACACTATTGTAACTTTAGATTTGCTTAAGCACATGTATGTGGGTATAAACATAAAAAGAGAAAATAAGTAAAAGTGGCAGTTGAAAAGAAAACCGTATTTAGAACTGATATGTCATTTCATGTCGTTGGCTTTCCTTTGCTTCTGCAGTTCCTTTTTTGGTAAACAGAACTGACAACAGTTTGGGTCTTACCGTTAAGCTTTCTCAAAAAATGGATTTTTTGAAGGTATACCTCTAAATATACCTCTGAAATACCTCAGCATTTCAGTTAATGGTGGGTTTCATGGTCCTGTGCAATGGACCCTCTCTTACCATTCATAAATCTGATTCTTGGTCCCTTTTCCCCATGAGGATGTCCCCACCATGCCTCTCAACACGGTTTTGTTCTTAGTGCTCAGCCCCAGGACAGGGTGGAGGCTCTGTGTGCCTAGCAGTGTCACCTTTTCCCCAAGGTGACAGAGATGGAGACACAAAGGATTACTCAAAGTCCATTTCTCTTGAGCAGTGAGAGGCCCAGAAGGGGTTAAATCCAAGGAACTTCTTATTCAAGAGAGAAGGAACTCCTGGGAAATGACCCCGAATCAGTGCTTTTCTTGGTTTTTTATTGTCCAGGCAAAAAGTTACAGAAAAGAACACATAGCGAAAACATAAACAAACTGGCTACATAACAATTTTCATTAAAGCAGGTGCAACTTAAAAATAGTCTAAGTAATTTACTATCAAAGGAGTCATAAAACTAAGCTATGTGACATACAAAAGAACCAATGAGATAATTGTTATGGCAACACTTAGTTCCCTAGGAAACTTAGAGAAGCAGTTGAAGGCAAAATGTGGAACCAGCCACTAATTGGCTTTGGCCCTTCTAACAGCTAAGGACTGTGGTCCTACTAATCTAAGGGCTGTAGCCCTACTAGGCTAAAGGTTAAGGCCCTGTGAAGTACACGCGCTTTATTAATGTTAGTACCCTCCACATTGCAGTGCTCTTTTGTGTTTCTCAAGCTGCCTCCCTGTAACCACAGTCTTTTTTTATTTTTCCCCTAAAAAGATGACCAGTAAGGGGATCTCAACCCTTGACCACGCTCAGCCAGTGAGTTAACCGGCCATCCTTATATAGGGATCCGAACCCATGGCCTTGGTGTTATCAACACCGCACTCTCCCGAGTGAGCCACAGGCCAGCCCTATGTAACACCACAGTCTTAATGTTTGGCATAGTTGAATGAGTGATTGACAGGTGACCTTTTCTTTTCCAGATTTCTACTCAATATCCAGTTGTGGATCATGAATTTGATGCAGTGGTGGTCGGTGCTGGAGGGGCAGGCTTGCGAGCTGCGTTTGGCCTTTCTGAGGCAGGATTTAATACAGCCTGTATTACAAAGCTCTTTCCTACCAGGTCACACACTGTAGCAGCGCAGGTGAGAGAAAGGCACTTTCCTGATGTTCTCAGTGCTTGCGAGGTCCCACACAGCCCAGCTCTCCTTGTCTTACACCCATTTTGCCTTACTCTCACTTTGGGGTCTCTTCATGGAATCTTTTCCCTGGAAACCTTGCAAGACAGGAGCCTTGTCGTTCTCCTGTGGGCTTGAGTTACATGGGTCTTCTCTGGCCATCCTACCTAGTCTGCCCGCCCCCCACCAGCAATCGTTCAGTTTTCTTTACAGCCCTTACCTAGTTTGAAATGTGCTTTACTGCAGCACCCCCAGCACCCAGGATGGTGCCTTGGACAGGACGGGCCTTGTTAAGTGTGGATGGCAATGAGCTTTGATGAAGGCGTGAACAGACAGGGTAGAAAAACAGTGGCCTTTGATGCTCTAAATTTAGGGAGAAGATAAAAGTAAGGTGAGAAAATGTGCAGTGATTTTATGATTTTTTTTCTTTCATTCTAGGCACACTGTAGGTAGTACCAGGCTTGTGTACAGGTAGTGTTCCAAAATCATGTTTGACTGTCTTCTCCAGCATTTGGAGTGCATTTCCTCATAGAGGCAATAGCATGGCTGGTGGTTTTCGAGGAACCAGGAAGAGCCACCCTCATCACTGCTGTAGCTAGAACAGCCTAGATTCAGAGTGTCCAACACATTCTTCAGGCACTTAGCTGGACAGATAACTTTGTTTTAAAGCTATGTTTTGTAAGCTAAACAATAAATAATATATACCTTTGAAGAAATCATGGTCCAAAAAGAAAAATAGATATAGACAGGTAATTCTAAATATAGCAGTGCACCATATAATGAGTTTCGGTCAACAATGGATGACATGTACAACAATGTGTGAGCAGTAGGGGAGTAGGTCATGCCATATAGCCAGGTAAGTGCACTTTATCATGTTCACACAGTGACAACATTGCTTAGCATAGCATTTCTCAGAACCTGTGCCCATCCTCAAACAAAACATGACTGTAATATTGCAGATAATATAGTGTTAAGATAGTGCAATACTAATTTTTAAAAAAGAGAAGGCTGACTTAACTTGAATTCTGGTTCTTGAGAAAAGAAGGTTTGATTAGGGGAAGAATAAGAGTAAGTGGAGGCCTCGGAGTCTCAAGAGAACCTCTAGGAACTCTCAGGAGATGAGCGTCTGCAGTCCTAGTTTTTACTGACATTTGCAATAAAATAATGGCTAGCATTTATGCACACACCATGCTGAGTTCTTCTGTTATTTTACACAAATACTTATTCTGTGATACAGAATGTTCTGTATTCTGCTACTGCTTTGGTACTTAACTTTTTTTTATCAGGACTGTGCTTGGATTTATAGTTGGAGGGGTTGGAGAAGGAAGGAAAGAAAGTACCTAGTTAACTTTTGTCATGTGTCTGCTTCAAGGTTCTTAGCTCTGTGCTAATCGCTTTATTTCATCCCAGCTAAAACATGTTGTAAGTGAGGAAACTGAGGCACAGTAGCACCAAGTAAGGAAGGAATTCCGAATCGCGTTTGCTTGACTCTAAAGTTATAATTGAATAACAGTTGGAAAAAAGAGAGGAGTTTGAAATTGTGCCTTATAAAAAAGATTAGCTAAAGAGGAGGAATCGAAATTTAAGTTGGGGAAGTAAAGGGTGTTTCATTTGTCCCTGTACTGCCATATTCTGTGACTCTGAAGGGTGAGATGGAGTGGTAGCCACACACAGCCAGAGGAAGAGGGCGTTCTGGGGAGTGTGACTGAGTTTGGAGTCTATTACTTGGTAGGAGACACTTTTAGTCTTTAACACATGCCCACAAATACCACTGGGAATGTTTTGTCATAAAATTATCTGAGTAGATTTGTTGAGTACCTTTTATGTGCCAGGTATTTTAAGTAATAAGCATGTTGTAATAATGCTAAGGATTAAGCAGTCCTCCAGACAACCCTCAAGGAGTACACTTTCATGTCCATTGCACAGATAAGGAGACTAAAGCTAAGGGATTAAATCACTCAGCTAGTCAGAGGAGGAGTTGTGATTTGGAATCTGTCACATCTCACGTCTCCTCTACTAAGGAATTTCCTCTTGCCAGGTCTGCAGAGTCAGCCCTCACAGATAGTCTCCCCGTAGGAGTAGCTGGCACTCTCCAAACCAGGTCCTGGCGGTGGGTGTGGGGGGGGGTCCTACCTAGAAGACACAACTGGGGCTCCTGTTTTTAGCTTGTAAACAGTACTTGGTGTTTCCAGGGAGGAATCAATGCTGCTCTGGGAAACATGGAAGAGGACAACTGGAGGTGGCATTTCTACGACACCGTGAAGGGCTCTGACTGGCTGGGGGACCAGGATGCCATCCACTACATGACAGAGCAAGCCCCTGCCTCCGTGGTTGAGGTAAAGCACAGGAAGCTCTGAGTGGTCAGCAGAAAGGATGGTAGTGAGCTCAGCTACGAAGGGAAGCCTTTTTCTATCAGTAACTGATATTCAGTGCATTTAACAAGGAAACTTTTTTCTGAATGTCAACAATTGTCATAGAATATGGTACATTTGTGTTAAAGTAGTTTAGTGTAAATTACCATGAGTAGTAGCTTGACTCCTTTAAGGTAGTAGGTTTTTGTTTGTTTTTATGTTTCACAGCTAGAAAATTATGGCATGCCATTTAGCAGAACCGAAGATGGGAGGATTTATCAGCGTGCATTTGGTGGACAGAGCCTCAAGTTTGGGAAAGGCGGTCAGGCTCACCGGTGCTGCTGTGTGGCTGACCGGACCGGCCATTCGTTGCTGCACACCTTGTATGGAAGGGTAAGGCCACTTCGGGTGCACGTGAGACGAGACACATCTGGTTGGCAAGGCCTGTGGCAACAGAGGGGTGTGTTGGTGCAGCAGCAGATCAGCCTGGGGCTGCGTCAGCAGCAACAGAGATCGGCTGTGAGAAGTACACAGTAATCATGAATGTGCAGGTACTAAACAGATGCTGTGAAAGGCTGTCTTTGAGGCAGTGTGCTGTTTCTCATATCTTTTAGATAATTGAATTAGATAGTCATTACATCCCAGGTGTGAACTTGTGGTCTGTCACACTCAAAGTATAAGAAAGCAGCAAGTATTTTAGGTCTTCAGCCACATCTGAGTTCCTGAACCGAGTGATTGGTTTTAATACTAAACTGGACGAAGACTTGAGGGACAGTAGTCCCTGGATAATCAGGGCCAACTTTGGTGTGGCCAGATAATCAATATTCTGAAATCTGTTGTTTTCAGATAAATGGGGACAGATAATTAGTTTGTGAATGTTAGAACACCAGTGGCTTCCCTGTGGCCCAGTGCATTGACAAATGTTTGGCAGCCCCTGCCTGTCCATGGAGGAGTTGGCTTGGGGGTAGCTGGCCAGGCTTACTAGAGCCACTTGTGTAAGCCAAGGGGATTGTCAGATCCAGTCCCAGGCCATGCTGTCCAGTGTTGACCTTTCTGCAGTGGTGGAAATGTGCTTATCTGCAATGTCCAGTTTGGCAGCCACCAGTCATGTGTGGCCATTACAAATATAGCTAGTGTGTCTGAGGACCTGGGTTCTGTTTATTTGATTAAGTGGCCACGAGTGGCCCCATGGTCTGTGGACCTCACTGTGGTGCTAAACTGAGGGGAGGTCAGTGCTGCATGCGGCTACCAGATAGCCTGGGGTGACTCTTTCTTTTGCATTTTGTTGATGCTGCTAGTGCAGCGTGCCTGATGCCTTTCGCTCTCATCCACAGTGTCGTCAGCACTGCCGCAGACATAACTCCATTTCAGACTCCAATGTTATCCTTGGATTTACGTAGTCCATTTGTTAATAAATGGATATAAGTTCATTTGTTAACAGAACTGGGTTAAGTTCATGAACAGTATTACTTTAAATGTTGGCTTAACACTAACTCTCAATGCAGTTTAAAATGTGGGCTCTTTTTTTATTTTTAGTCTCTGCGATATGACACCAGCTATTTTGTAGAGTATTTTGCCTTAGACCTCCTGATGGAGAATGGGGAGTGCTGTGGTGTTATCGCTCTGTGCATAGAAGACGGGTCCGTACATCGCATAAGAGCAAAGAACACTGTTGTCGCTACTGGGTAAGAGTCCACTTTTTATTGTATTTCATTTCTTCATAAAAATGAGGAAATTTCATTCCGTATTTTTTTTTTCTAATCAAGACTAAGGCATTATAGAATAATGGTTCAGACACAGGACTTGACATAACTTTGTGAGTGTGACAAGCTTTCCTGGCCTTTGATTCCTCATCTGTGAGGGGGAACAATGGTAGCACCTGCTTTGGGTGCGTTGTGAACCCAGCACGGCCCCTTGGTGGACAGGAGTGGCAGCTGGAGTCCCTTAAGGACCATGCAGATTAGCCTTCCCTAGTTTAGATGGGGAAACGGGGGCCTGAGGAGTCACATGGTGTTTTCTGATACAACCTCTTGATTTCTGGAATAGATAAGTGCTGTTTGTTCACATGATGAAAATAAGTAGATTTCATTTTATGCACTGTTATTTTAACCATTTAAAAAATTTAGAAGTTTCTGCACAGCAGAGGAAATAATCAGTAAAATGAAAGAGCAGCCTACAGATTGGAAGAAAATATTTGCAAATTATATATCTGATAAGGGATTAATAGCCAAAATATATCAGGAACTCATACAATGTAATAGCAGAAAACAACCAGATTAAAAAATAGGCAAAGGACTTGAATAGACATTTTTCCAAAAAAGACATATATCAACAGGTATATGAAAAGGTGCTCACCATCAGTAATCATCAGGGAAATACAAATCAAGACCACCATGAGGTATTACCTCACACCTGTTAAATGGCTATTACAAAAAAAACAAGAGTAATAAGGATTACTTATTATTATACTTATGATATTATTATAACTTTATTATAAGTAATAAGTGAGGGTATGGAGGAAAGGGAACATTGTGTACTGTCAGGGGGAATGTAAACTGGTATAATCATGGAAAGCAATTTGGAATTTTCTCAGAAAATGAAAAATAAACTACCATATGATCCAGCAATCCCACTTTTGGGTATAAATCCGAAGGAAGGGAAATCAGTAGGTAAAAGAGATGTTGGTACCCTGTGTTTGTTGAAGCATTATTCACAATAGCCAGTGGAAGCAACCTAAATGTCTGTCAATGTGTAAAGAAAATGTGGCATTTATAGACAATGGAATATTATTCAGCTATAAAAAAAAGGGAAGTCCTATCATTTGTGACAACACGGATTTTCTGGAAGACATTATGCTTATTTAAATAAGCCAGGCACAGAAAAGCAAATGCGGCGTGATCTCACTTCTGTGTGGAACCTACCTACAAGTCAGATGCACAGAAACGGAGTGGTGGCTGCCAGGGGCTGGGGGTGCAGACTGAAGAGATGTTGGTCAAAGGCACAACTTTCAGTTGTAAGATGAATCAGTTCTGGAGATCTAGTATATAGCACGGTTTGTAGTTAGTAATAATGTAGGTATTCTTGAAATTTGCCAAGAGAATAGATCTTAAGTGTCTGCACCACAAAAAAGATAATTATGTAAGGTGATAGATGTGTTAATTTGATTGTGGTAATAAGTCCACTGTGTCTACGTATGTCAAGTTGTCATATCGTACACCTTAAGTATGCAAAATTTTTGACAGTTATAGCTCAGTAAAGCTGGAAAATAAAAAAATCAAGAAATAAAAACCATCCATAAACATTTTAAAAATTTCATTATAAAAGTAATATATGTTTATCAGGAAAATTGTTCAAATAGCACAAAGTACTAAAATACAAATGGGGCCCCTTCTCTGTCCCCAAGGCTTCCATCCACTGGGGCAGCACCACAGGCATGGCCCCTGGCATTGCGTTGGGGGGTGGTGCACACACACGGGTATGCATGATGTGTGTGGGAGGGTGCACGTGTTTGGGCTGTATGTGTACATGTGTGTGCAGGCAAATGATGCCCAGAGGTTGGTGCCCAGGGGCTGCTCTGTCTGTTTTGTGTCCCCATTAGACAGGAGCCCCTGACGTGGGCGCTGTGTATAGTCACTGCCCTCCATTGTTTCCAGAGGCTACGGGCGCACCTACTTCAGCTGCACGTCTGCCCACACCAGCACTGGCGACGGCACGGCCATGATCACCAGGGCTGGCCTGCCCTGCCAGGACTTGGAGTTTGTTCAGTTCCACCCCACAGGTAGGAGGGGACACCTTGCCTGGCCTCCAGCTCATTGGTGTCTTGTAAACACACAGTACCTACTCAGTGCTCCTCTTTAGTTTCATGTACTAACACGCTATAATCACCAGATTTCTCATCTCTCAGGACCTAACTTAAATGTCATTTCCTCAAGGAGAGTTCTGATCCCCAGGCGGTGTTGTCATCATCTCATGTAGTCCCTAGGAGCCCCGAACCTTGCTTTGGTGGTACTTACCCCAGCAGTGAAGCAGTGATTGCTCAGGGTCCCTCTGGCCCACTAGGTTGTCAGCTCCTTGTGGCAGAAGCAGGAGCAGGAGCAGGTCTGTCTCATTCACTGCTATGTTCCAGGGCCCTGCACGTAGTAGGGCTTCAGTCAGTATTTACTGCATGAATATCTCGAGAGCTAGGGGGAATACATTTGACCAGAGGGGTGGCATAGACAGATGTCAGTCTCCTAGTGAGAACATGAGGCTCCCACAGTTACAGATAGGACTCCAGGGGGCGTCTGGGCATTGGGCTCAGCCCGTAATGGGCAGGGGAGTCTTCAGATGGTTGAGGACCCAAATGTGAGATTCAGAGACATTAACACAGAATGACAGTTGAAGTCTAGAGTTTGGGGGATGTTACCCAGAAATGAGTAAGAGAGAGAGAGAGAGATGCACATACACAGACCTGCCTTTTGTGTGAGGGGCCCCTCGTTCTGGGCACATTCGAGGTTGAGTTTCTGACCAGTGGACAGAGGAGACTATGTGGTGGCAGTAGCCACCGTGCTGAAAACCAGGCCTGTGTCTTTTCTCTTCACTCTGTCAGTATACTCTTTCTGATCTCTGGCTGAGGTGAAAAATAAAAAATGAATTTGTTGGGTTTTTTATTAGTATTTTTATCCAGTAAAATGTCACTGAGCTTCCAAATTCCCTCTGTAATTTATTTAAAGCTCCATTTCTTATGCTTCCTTTTCAGTGTATAAGAGAGAAACCACCAAAAAAATGCCACTGAAAATAGGAAGGCTGAAAGGCAGATGAAATGCCAGAATTGCATTCTTGGTTTAAGAGCAAGATTCCACTTTGGAATACTGACGAACATTTTAGCTTTCAAATTGCATTTTATTTTTTTATTTTTTGGTCTCCTTTGTTGAAGTTCAAGAGCTTGGCATTCCTTATTTTTCATTACTTTGATGGACACACAATCATGGTCAGGAACACAGTTCTCCATACTGCCCCGGTTGACATTTGGGCTCTGCCCTTCCCGGCTGTGTGACCATGGATGAATTCCTAAGCTTTCACCTGCTTGTCTCTGAGAATGGGGTGATGTTGCCTGGGACCTGAGTCAGTGCACCTAAAGCAGCTGGACCTGTCAATAGTGAGTGCAATACAAGTGTCAACTAGCACACCTATAATCACTCTCTCTGCTGCTGTTTGGGTGCTTTAGACACAAATTCTCCAAGCTGGTTATTCTTACCTAACATAGTCAACACAATTTCATGGTGCAAAAGAATATTCAGAACTTTTTTAAAAGTTGGAGACATTTAACACGTACCTGCTTGTGATAAGAGCATTGGGCAGAGCACTGTCTGTGGCGGTCCTATCTCCTCACTGGGTGACAACGCTCTTCCCAGGCCTCTCCTGTGCACAGTCAACTTTGTCAGTGCTTTCTGTTATCCACACTCCTACTGTTTTTAACTTATCCTCTGTCTTCCTTTACTCCGTGTTGAGTGTCATGCCCTTTGCCCACCCTTTCTCTCTTTCTCCTCCAGAAAGTCTTGAAAAAAATGTTTTCCTTTTGAGATATACACCTTGCAATCATTAGGTTATAAGTGTTTATTAATTGGGTTTTTTGCAGGCATATATGGTGCCGGTTGTCTCATTACAGAAGGATGCCGTGGAGAGGGAGGCATCCTCATTAACAGTCAGGGTGAGAGGTTTATGGAGAGATATGCCCCTGTTGCGAAAGACCTGGCATCCAGGGACGTTGTGTCTCGCTCCATGACTCTGGAAATCCGTGAAGGAAGGTATGTGGTTTACTCTAGAGGTGTCTGAGTGGGTACCCACGGGCACACATGCACACACCCTCTTTTCCTGTGCTTCCTCTCTGGTGGCCATTGCTCATGTCCACATCTAAACATCCAAGTGGGTGTTGCTTCTGTGTGGGTTTTTTTTTTTCCTTTTTGTCTTTTTTCGTGTCCGGCAACGGATCGCAACCCTCAGTGTCGCGCCCCTACCGGATCGGGACCGGCAACGGGATTGCAACCCTCAGCATCGCGCCCGCACCTCGCTCAGCCAGTGAGCGGGAACCGGTCTGTATGTGGGATCCGAACCCTCGGCGGGAGCGCCGCCACGCTCCCAAGCGGCGCACTGTAGCAGTGCGCCACCGGGCCAGCCCTTCTGTGTGGGTTTTAGCACTCCCCACCCTCACCTGTGTGCATGGGCACTGCTGTGTGCACGAGCAGGTGCCTCTGTTACCCACTGTTAGTTTGTGATATTGTTCTAAAGACCTACACTTTGACAGTTTTAGCCAGTTTAATGTAAATCTTTCTCAAATCTGTGGAATGTATTTGTCTTAGTGTGTGTAGGTGTGAGTGTGTGATAGATACAATGGGAGGGAGACACACACATCCAGCCTAAAATCAGCACATGAGCCTTAGATGTTGTTTTCAGCACCCACAGATGTTTTGGCAACCTTCAAGATGTGTGTGGGTTATTGTCCTTCAGTGGAACAACTTTAGGCTTCAGCCTAAAATCAGCACATGAGCCTTAGATGTTGTTTTCAGCACCCACAAATGTTTTGGCAACCTTCAAGATGTGTGTGGGTTATTGTCCTTCAGTGGAACAACTTTAGGCTCTTCCACTACCTGACCTTGTTCTTTAATGCGGTGACACCTTAAATGCCTGCTGGCATGGCCTTTGGAGGTTTTATATTTTTATATAAAAAGTGAGAAGTCAGTGGTTTTACGGAGTATTTGGCGTAGAGAATTTTCTAATGCATTTAACCAAGGAAAGCATAGCAAATTGTGATCCCCAGGACTGGAGTGTGAGTGCGGTGAGCGCAGGATTTTTGTTTCTGTTCTCAGCTGTGACCTAGCTCCTAGTGTCATCCCTGCACACAGTAGATGCTTAGAAAAGCTTTGATGAACAAGTGACCGTAAATGAAGGGGAAGTTTTCTTCATTGTGAAAAAATGTTGGAACTCATGCTTCAGTGATGTTGTAATCTCAAGTTCACTACAATGACTGTTCTTTGCCTTACGTAGTAGTGTTCTCTTTCACCAGAGGCTGTGGCCCTGAGAAAGATCATGTCTACCTGCAGTTGCACCACCTGCCCCCTGAGCAGCTTGCCACGCGCCTGCCTGGCATCTCAGAGACGGCCATGATCTTCGCTGGCGTGGACGTCACCAAGGAGCCGATCCCAGTCCTCCCAACTGTGCATTATAACATGGGTGGCATTCCCACTAACTACAAGGGACAGGTAATGCCTCCAGGTCTTCTCCCACAGTGGGAAAGGGGGCGGGGATGGTAGGGCACACCTCGCAGTTGTCCCTGTAGATCTTAGAGGAAAAAACAGAAGATTTCTTCAAAGAAGTACTGTGTTGTTTGATAGATTACACTTTAAATTGTTGTTTCTCTGGGGCAGAGGAAGGCCTTGGTTATATTCTCATTCCCTCCTTAGTAGATAGTCATAGGTATAATATCATTTCCAGTTTTTTCCATTTTATACTTAATTTTCTCTGTGGTCTCCTGTTATTTCTGTAGTGACCTTGTAAATTGGGTGGTCTCTACATTTGAGATCTTTGGATGGTTGGACAAGTTCCCGTGGAGCTGGTCAGCTACTCTGTTGTGGTCACCTTGTCAGGGGAGGTGGGTGGGAATTTTTGCTCTCTCTTCGTGGAGGCAGTGAGTGGAAGGGTCTGAAGTACCACTCAGGCTCCTGCCATGCTCTCTGGTCTAAGCCATGGTCACAGAGTTGGGGACAGAGGGGTCAAGTCAGAGGTGGTGGGTGAGGTTCGTGAAGTTGCTGAGGCTGCCGTTGGGGGTCCTTTAACCAACTCATAATGGCAAATGTTTAGGGGAGGGGGAAGCCTGGGGGGATACCTTCAGAGTGTTCCCTCTAAGACAGTGGATACGGCACAGACACCCTCTTCTGAGGAAGGGATCTTGGTGACATGGACACTTTGACTTTTCATCTGAAATCTTTCCTGCAGGTTCTGAAGCACGTGAACGGCCAGGATCAGATTGTGCCTGGCCTCTATGCCTGTGGTGAGGCTGCCTGCGCCTCAGTGCACGGAGCCAACCGACTTGGGGCAAACTCTCTCTTGGACCTGGTTGTCTTTGGCCGAGCATGTGCCCTGAGCATTGCAGAGTCTTGCAGGCCTGGTATGTGTGTTCTTGAATTATCCAGACTGTTTAAGAAGGCAGGAGGTTACAAAGTCTTGATTTGTTATTGGAAATTTGCTTAGTAGTCATATAGAGGTAGTCCGTTTGTTTTCCCTAGAAGTGAGGAAAATGAGAGAAATCCAGAGATTACATGACGGTAATGTTGAGACTAGACTTAGGCCGGATGGGGGTTTTAACAATTAAGAAGATGGTAAATTGGGGGGTGGGGGAAGTGGTCAGTTTTTGTTCTGCTTAGGAAGCTCACTGGTAGGAAATTGTTATTTTGAGGGGAAGTTTATTACCTATTACTTGCCTGATATGAATTACCTATTTGTAATGAAATATTTTAAATAGACATGAATGAATATGTAATTTCTTGGTTGTGTGTGTGTGTGTGTATATGTGTATATATATACACAGTTTTATATATGTAGTTATAGAAAAATAATTAGGCCATTCTAAAAACAAACTGTAATCTTTATTTAAAAAGAAGGGATGACTTAAAGCAAACAAAATAAAAGGTTGGGTCATGGCTCCCACCCTTCAGTGACAGAATGGATTTCAGTTGGTGTTTGCCTTCTTGTGATAGCTTAAAATGTGTAGGAGAAAAAGCACCTTGCTCAGGAAGTGTGAGTCCACTAACGTACATTAGGAAGAGGGCAGTTAGCGTCACTCTGGCCCTCCAGAGGGTCTCAGAACAACAAGGTGAGATGGCCGTCCCATGGCAAGGATGTGGGGGCCCCAGGCCACGTTCTTCCCCTCACATTCTGCTGGTGTTAACTGTCTAGCGTCAGCTCTGCTGTTTTTATAGGACAAGTGCCTTTTGTGTGCATGGAAGTGATGATGTGGAACTCAGACACTCTCTCTGGCTCTGACCACAGCCCAGGAGGCCAGCCACGCGGAGATGGCGCCTTGTCCCTTCCTGGCTGGCAGGCTGCAGAGGTGGGGCTTAGCCGTGTCTTTCCCAAAACCACGGGGGTACTCCTCACTCAGGAGCCCTGCACTTTGTACAGTGAGGACTGATGTCACTTCTTTCAGAGCAAGGCAGAAAATGAGAAAAAAAACGAGTTATAAGAATACCTTAAATACTTTTACATCTGAGTGATCCAGGAACCTTTTGAGACATTTTAAGATCAGCAGTAAAAAGGAACAAACTGCCTCACACACAGCAATATTGTGCAGCCTGCCATGGAGCCAGACTGAAAAGGCCACACATGTGTGGATCCATTAATGGGACACTCCAGGAAAGGCAAACTATGGGGAGAAAACCTATTGGTGGTTGCCAGGAGCTATATCCTGATCGTAATGGTACTTAAACACAACTCTGTGTTTGTTAAAACTTGAAAAACTCTACACTAAAAATGGTGAATTTCAGGGCCAGCCCATAGCTCAGTTGGGAGAGTGTGGTGCTGATAACACCAAGGCCACAGGTTTGGATCCCTATATGGCCAGTTGCTCACTTTGGAGAGCGTGGTGCTGACAGCACCAAGTCAAGGGTTAAGATGCCCTTACCGGTCATCTTTTTTTTTTCTTTAAAAGAAAATGGTGAATTTCATCATATCTTAATTATGCTTTAATTTTTTTAAATGAAGAGAAAAGAAAAAATTTTTGCACCATTACTCCCCAAGTATGAGTTTCTTAAACATTAAAAAGGTTTACAACCTGTTCTATATCCTGATTATGGTAGTGGTTACATGAATCTATACATTGTTAAAATTTGTAGAACAGTAAGTGCATCAAGAGAAAAAAAGGTAATTTTGCTGAATGACCAGTTTTTATAATGTTAAAAACAAGAGGAAAAGAAACAACAGGCTGCTTGGAAGCAGTGGTCAGACACAAGAGTCTGGCGCCCTTGCCCCAGAGCAGAGATGGCTGGAGACCGTGCTGTCTTCTGCACACCATACCTCGTGTGTGCGTTACCTACTGAAGAAAATGCTTTTTAAAATATGTCACCGAAAGAAAAAAAAACAACTTGAAAAAAAATCCTCAAAACATCTATTTAGAAAGGCGAGAGCATACAAGAGTCACGAGCAGTATGCCACATTCAGAAACATGCTGGCACCCACCTCCCTTGCCCCACCTGCCTGTGAACGACGGGCCTATGCTGTGTTGGCAGAGGTGTTGAGAGCCTTGTCTGGAGGCTGCCATTTTTCCTTAACAGAGTAACAGTGCAGAGTCTATTTGCATAAATCTAACTTTTTAATTTTTGAGCTGGTTTCTATTTTGTTCATTCAGAGATTACTTATTGTACACCTACTCTGTGCCAGAAATTTTGTCTTTCTGTATGTTCTTTAAAATTGGCCTAAGTCAATAGATGGTTCCTCAGGTATAGGGTGGGCTAGGCAGGCAGGGTATTAGCTCAGGTTACTTCTGCATTTTCTAGACTCCTTGAATGGCTATGATACACATTTGTGTGTCATCAGAATCCATCTGTTTTTTCAAAAGTTAAATTCTAGCTTTTTTTTTTTTTTAGGAGATAAAGTTCCCCCAATTAAACCAAATGCTGGGGAAGAATCTGTCATGAATCTTGACAAATTGAGATTTGCTGATGGAAGCATCAGAACATCGGAACTGAGACTCAGCATGCAGAAGGTAGGAACCTGGACTTGCTGTGGAGTGAACAGACCCCGGCTGCATGGCTGGCCCTGCACTGGAGTGTGGGGTCAACAGCAGTAGGACATGTTCCTCACTGTATCAAGTAAAAATGTAAAAGAGATCAGGAATCCTAAGATAGATGAAAGTGCATCTTTTCACATGAAGGCCGGAGGTCAGCACTGCAGGGCAGAAATATTGACAGCCTGGCATCAGGGACTCGGCCTTGTCTGGTTCTCTCACGTGCTTGGGTATGGCGTCCCTCCACAGACCACCGCTGGCTATTGTGTGTGTGTCACACCTGAAGGAGGAGGATGGGTAGGTCCTCCAGCAGCTCAGACCCCCGCCGGGCAGCTTCCTTGTAGTGGGCTTCCTGGAGGTCCAGCATAGCACTTGTGCTTATGGCCACATCGTCACGTCAGCTCCAGCAACTCTGGAAATGTCTTTAAACTGGGCCTGTTGCTGCCCCTGAATAAAATCAGGAAGAGGGAAAAGTGGGCAGTGGGTGGAGACCAATCTACATAACATCTGCTGTGTCCAGTATGGCACTGTGGCTGTGGAGCCCTTGAAATGTGGTTGATCTGAGAAACTGAGTTTTAATTTTCTTTCATTTCAGTTTTCATATAAATAGCTATATGTGGTTTATGGCTACTGCATTGGATAACACAAGTTTAGGTCAATAGAAATAATATGTACAACAGGAAACAATCAAATTCTTGTAATACAGGTATTCTTGGTCCATGAATATCTCTGTCTACTTGAGGTTATTCACAAGCATTGCCACATATGGGTATTTTCTGAAAAGTAGCCCCTGGCTCTAGCCATATTGTGGAATGGGTCCAGTGGCTCAGGCACAGAGACACCTGCGAGGATGTGGGAGAGCACCTGCCGTCACCCTCAGAGGTGTGCGTGCTTCTGTCTTCACATGAGACTGGGCTGCAGGGCGGCCTGTGGAGTGGTGAGAAAAAGCACATGCGAAGGTCGAGTCATCTCTGCAGGACTCCTGCTGATGTTGGGTGGGAGGGCAGGGGTAGCTGGGGCAGAGGTAGGCACTGCACTAGGTAGGAGGAACCCATGTAGAATATGGAAGTGGTAAGTCCATGAGAGATGCTGAAGTGGAAATACTAGGGGCATTCCCACCAAACAAGGTGTATCTTGGTACCTGCTGTGTGCCAGGCACCGTGAGATGCTAGAGGCAGCCTTGAACACAGAGAAGTCCCTGGGCTTGTGGAGTGTGCATTTCAGTGGGGAAGTAATTTTTCTGCTGACTCCAGCCAATAGAATAGGAATCAAAAGAGAAATGAGGAATATATTGAAAAGGAATAAAATTATCATTATTTATAGATATGATTTCTTAAAAATTCTAAGAAAAACTGAAAACTAATAGAAACAATACAAGAATGTATTAAGGTATCTGGATAAAAGACTCTTACATAAAAATAAGTAGCTTTCCAATATGCCAGCTCAGAAGTCAATAAACATCTCATTCACAGTATAGCCAAAGAAATATTAAAAGCCTTGAATAAACCTAACCAGAAATATGTCAAAAGGATATGGAAAAAAATGTATGATTACTGAAGAACATGAAAGAATGTTTAATATTTACTAGATTCTAAGACTTTTTTTTTCCATTTATTCTTTCTGAAAAACTGTTAAATTGATGGTGTGCATTACAATTTTATAGGTATGTATCAGTCTAAGGAAAATTAGGTGAAACATCTCCAAATTAAATTATAAAGCTCCGTTAGTCTTATATTGATGGATCAGTGGAACAAAGTAGAGTCTAGAAGTAGGCCTATGTGCATGTTGTGATTTAGCGTATGACGAAGGGGTTTTCCAGAGGATTGATTAAGGGAAAGATCACTCTGTGAATGCTGCCTGTCTGTTTGATAGGAAACAAAGGTGGATCCTTGCTTCTCAGCATACCTGAAATAAGCTTTAGGTTTGTTTCGTAGCACCTTTTTGTGAGCTTAAACAATAAAACTATAAAGGTACTTAATGTGTGAGGACCTTTTACAGAATTACCAGAAGACCAGTGGCAGATGACAAAAAGCTGGGCAGGGAGGGTCCCAGGACTGATGCACCTCCTCCCCCTGCAGATGACCTTCCACCTCCGCACCCCTGCTGACCACCATGTCATCTTGGCACTTGCTGGTTTTTATCTCCAAGGGGGCTCTGTTGGTTCCCATCACATTGTTCCACACAGGGCTGTTCGCAGCAGGGGTGTGGGAAGTCAGCACCTCTGGGTTGGCTGAAGTGTATTCGGAAGATCACGCCTCCAATCCTGGCCGAGTTCCACAAACTCTGCTGCGAGAAAAGCAAAACGTTCCCCTGACATGATGTATGTGGATTTGTTTGAAGACAAATACGTGATGTAAATAAACACATAAAACTTGTAATCAAAACTTCATTTCAAAATTCAGAGTAATAAAACTTACTGTCTGAATTTCCTGATTTTTCTTTTTAACTTACATAAATATTTTAGGTGAGATGAAACGCAGAAAAAAACTATTAAATGTAAATTTGTAAGAGTTCTTGGTATGACTGCGTGTATGGATTGAAAGTTTAAAACTGATATTTTGTGTTGCAGGCAATGCAAAGTCACGCCGCAGTGTTCCGTGTGGGAAGTGTGTTGCAGGAAGGCTGTGAGAAAATCAGCCAGCTCCATGGAGACCTGAAGCACCTGAAGACGTTTGATCGGGGTGAGCAGGCTGCAGCTCCTTGCACAGAGTTGGGGTCCTGCCTTCTGCAGGATGGGCTGGTGTCTGTCCCATTTAGAACCAAATCAGCTCGGTCCTTGCTGTCTAGAGGGGACCTTGCCCACAGCTGTATGGCCACAGCCAGCAGCTCCCTGTTGTAGTGAGCCCATGATGACAGTTCAGATCCTGTCCACCTCTCATGGGTCCTGCATGTGTCCCCAGGAATGGTCTGGAACACCGACCTGGTGGAGACTCTGGAGCTGCAGAACCTAATGCTGTGTGCACTCCAGACCATCTACGGGGCAGAGGCCCGAAAGGAGTCGCGGGGTGCTCACGCCCGGGAAGATTACAAGGTGGGGCTCACCCCTACCCCTGCCTTTCCTCTACATTTCACTCCATTAACTCTTACCTTTGTTGTCACTGTCTTCAGCACCATGTGGCCTTTTTCTTGCTTTGCATCAGAATCTACTGCTGCCAATGGTGGCATCTCTAAGCAAAACATGCCTTGTTCTTACTAGGGCTGAGGTTAAAATAGTGCATCCAGGGTTCCATGGCTAGAAAATGCTAATTTATCAAGTTAAGATGACAGGGAAGTTATCTCAGACCTGCCTGGTGGCTTGGATCACTTATTTTTCAGATGAGCTGCTTTTTGTGCAGAGCACATGTGTCAGGTTCTGCCAGAAAAGAGTAGCATGTGATATCAGACAGGGAGAGGGGAGCTGGGGTGCAGATGCATGTTCAGAGAGAGACTGTCAGCTGCACAGGCGAGGCTGAATGGGAAAAATGTTCAAGCAGGAGAAACGGTATTTCTATTTAACGTGAAGTTGTATTGACTTATTCTCTATGATCGAGGCTGAATTGGGTTTGCCTTGTACTCATTTTAAAGGAAGAGATGGGTGAACTTGTCTGTGATGTGTACTGTGGATAGGAAGCTTCTCAGGGTCAGCTGTTTGCAGGCTGAGATGAACAAGTCTGCATGTCGTTCAGTTGCAACAGATGTAGAACCTGCACACCCAGAAGCACTCATCCCATAGTTATGTGCTTAGAAATTAAGGACTGTGTTGCAGCCCCACTGGCCCCAGGTAAGGGGTCTTCCCTCTGCCCACCCCCTCCCTCACTCACCTCAGCAGAAACAGCCAAGTATTTGGATCTTTTGGTTTTTATTTGAAGAGGCTGTTACATGTTTTATTCATTACCAAGCACAGAATTTCTTAATAGCGTTCAGCTTCTCTTTAAGAGTTTTTGGAAATTGTAATATAATGGCTAAAATTATAATTGCTAAAATTAAAACATTTAAATAAAAAGCCTAAAAGAAAAAGTTGAGGCACCGTCCCAGAGTGGTGCAGAAAGACAAGGTATTCGATAAATTTGCAGGTGCCTAAAGGAAGTCTCATTCCAACATCCGTCCACTAGAAGTTGTAGAAAGAGAAAACATAGAAGTGGTCAGTCAGAGTGCACTGCTGGCCGCAAAACCACTAACCAGCTGTGTGGCTTTGGCGGATCCTGAACCTGTCCATGGGCCCACCTTGTGGGCTGGGTGGAAACAGAACGAGTGTGGGAGCGAGGGGCTGGTCTCTTGTGTGTCCGTTTATCAGTAAACGTGGTGGCATTTCTGGCCTCAGGTGCGGATTGATGAGTACGACTACTCCAAGCCCATCCAGGGGCAGCAGAAGAAGCCATTCGAGGAACACTGGAGGAAGCACACCCTGTCCTACGTCGACATCAAGACTGGGAAGGTACGTGGTGCGCTTGCTCTGCTCATGAACGTGCCGACGCCTGTGCCGTCCTGCCTGTTCTGCACTCTGGCTTTTAGTGAGGATGGCCTGGGAGAAGGAGGCCAGATTAATTCAACTGTTGACAGATCTGAGGCACCACTGGAAAAGACACTCTGTCAGTCAGGCTTCTGTGCAGGAACAGAGTCCAGTGCCTGTGAGTGGTTCAGAGGAGCCTCAGCCAAAGGCTGGCTCCCGTGGCCTGAGCCCGAAGAAGCCCTGGGCAGGGAGCGAGGGCCCGAGGCCTGGTGGCAGGGGACGACATGGTGATTCTGGAGCCCTAGGGGGAGCCAGAGGCTTTGGGATGGAGTGGGGCACACAGCCACCACCAGAAACTGCTTAGAGCCCAGGGAGCCAGGAAGAGACCCCTCTCCTTCCCTCGACCGCCATTGACACCACCTGGAAGCATGTTCAGGGGAGCCTGGGGGAGGTGGTGCTGTTCTCAGCACCCCCGGGACATGGAGCAGGCAGAGAAGGGCAGCAGAGGGGACAGCCAGCAAGATGCCTGAGGTCTCGTTCCCTGAAGCATAGTTCACCCATTTAGCTTTTGTGCTGAGCATTAAGGTTCAGAAACAGTTAGGATGTACAGTTTTTACCCTTAAACTTCTCATAGCTTGAGTAATCATTTATCTGGGTCACAGAAATTAAGTTGAACTCTGTCATCATCACAGAGTGTGCTTGGTGTGTCTAATTCAGGCAGTGGGTCATTTTCAGAACTTACCACAAACCACTTTCTGATAGTATACAGAAGTCAGACTTCCCTGTCTTAGCACAAGCCTATTTTTTAATAATTTTGGTTTTTTTTTTTAATTATAAAAATACTCATTCATAAATAGAAATACATACTCATTTTAGAAGTACACAAAGAATAAAATAAACATTTATAGGCCCATCAGGGATAACCCATTATAATTCTGAAATATTTCCTTCAAGTTTTATTTGTATGTGTACCTATTTTTCCCTCTGTGTGTACAGATTTCTGTATGTAAATAACCAATTTCATGGAGAAAAAACTAGAAGTATGTAGTTTAAACAAGAAGTGTGGTGGTGTGTACGGGATTTCGCTTACTTTTCATGATGTGAGCATCTTGTAAAGCATTAAAAATCTTGTGCAGTGCTGTTTTCATTGCCCTGCTCCACCATACGAATTTACCACAATTTACATGGCCAGTCCCTGCTGTGCGTGTAGATTGTTTTCAAGTCTGTTATTGAAGAATATTCCAGTGAGTAATGCCTTTGTCATTAGGTTTCAATGCCTGTAAATCTACTTTTATAGTTAACTTTTTTCAGAAAATAACACAAGACATGGCTGTTTGTACATTTTTGTGTTCTAACTTGCCACTGACTCTTGGTTTTGAAGGTCACTCTGGAGTACAGACCTGTGATTGACAGAACTTTAAATGAAGCCGACTGCTCCACAGTTCCCCCCGCCATTCGCTCCTACTGATGAGACCGGGGATTGTGGAGTCCGCCTGTGTAATTATGTATAATAGCTTGTGCACGTGTTCATGTTATAACTGTCTTCATAACAGTCTGTACTCCAGAGCATGAGGAGTACACTCGGACGGAGATTGCCCACCCAGTGCCCAGCAGCTCTCCAGTGACCTGACAGCTGGGGCATGCTGCGCTCACCCTGGTCCCTAGCTTCATTCTTGTGAAATGATGAGACTGAACAAATTCTTCAATAAAACATACACGAACAAACTTTTACTTCCAAATCCATTAAAAATGCTATACCATTTGGCTTTAGGCATGTTTGTTGATCTAAAATATCAAATGTAATATCTTTTTATTTTTGCACATCAAAATCCAGAAACTTTATTATAGTTTATCTTAAGTAAAAATGTATTTTGGTTCCTGATAGAAGAAAACTAACATTTCCTCCTCTTTCTCGGCAAATGGTTCAGTGGGTGAACATGTGTCATAAAGTATTTAAATAAACACATAATAAGTGTGGACTAAATGGATTGCCTTTTTATTTTTTTATAGGTCCAGCTTACTTTAAACCATGAATCTATTTCCAAAATTTGTCATTTCAAAATAATATAAAGTTGTTCTCTTAAAGTGACTTTTGGTAAGAAAAGCTTTTCATAGTCGAGCAAGGCAGCGCTGCATCAGTTCTGCATTCAAAGACCCTGCAGGGCACTGAGCATGAGGAGGGACCATGTGTTCTCTGCCCTCATAGAGGCCAAGTTTTAGGGACAGACAGTATGTTGTCTTCCTGTGTTCACTGCCCAGCATTAGTTGTGTTAAGTTCCTTATTTATTCTTTGTGCCAGGCACTGGGGTAGACTCGGAGAACATTGGGATACAGGGGAATTAAAATTGAGTGATGGGGAGGGGCATTGACAATCAGGTAGAAGAGTTTGGATGTGATAAATACAGAGCAGTGTCCATTCCTGAGCGAGAAGCAGAAGGCTGGTGGAATTCTACCCAGCCATATAAAATGACAGAGGAGTTTCCAGTCAGTTACATAAAAAGTCAGCACTTTGTTTTGTTTTTTTTGTTGTTGTTGTTTTGTTTTGGTTTTTTTTGTCTTTTTTTTTTTCCGTGTCCGGCAACGGATCGCAACCCTCAGTGTTGCCCCCGTACCAGACCGGGAGCGGCAACGGGATCGCAACCCTCGACGCTGCCCCCGCGCCTCGCTCAGCCAGTGAGCGGGAACCGGTCTGTATGTGGGATCCGACCCCTCGGCGGGAGCGCCTCCGCGCTTCCCAAGCGGCGCACTAGCGCAGTGCGCCACCGGGCCGGCCCTGTTTTGTTGTTTTTAAGTAATCCAGTGTCTTTGTTGGCCATAAGCAGAAACTCATCACATACAGGAAACATGACTGCAGTATGCCCATGCAATGGGACGCTCCTCAGCAATAAAAAGGAATGAACTGGTAAACCCAGCGGTGTGGGTAAATCTCAAAGTCATTATGCTGAGTCAGAAAGCCGAGTGAAAAAAAGGCTATACTAAGATAAAATTCCTCACCTGTGTGATTGGTAAATATCCAGAAATTTGCCATCATACTTGATTTGTGAAACTGTGTGATACGGGGACTCTCAAACATTGCTGGTGAGAATGCAGAATGTTACTATGAAAGAATTTGGCAACATCTAACAAAACTACCGATGCATTGACTCTTTACTTCTAGGAATCTTCCTCAAAGAAATGGCTGGCAAAGATATGAAAGACTTTATGCAAGTTATTCTTTGTGGCATTTGTAATATTGGAAACTACAAATGTTCATCACTAGGGATCAGGTACATTCTCTTACTCAGGGATACTATGCAGCTGTCAGAGGAATGAGAAAGCTCTATTTATGAGATGCAGAACAATATATATAATATAGTGCAAATATATATTTGCTTTCTTTTAATACGCTCACCAGAAAGATAAAAACTAAGTAAGGTGGTTGCTGAGGACAGGGGTCCTCAGTTGGCACCCCAGCCTCCTCCAGGCTGCACTGCTGCCACCAGAGAAAGCCTTCAGGCAGAGTCTGGTGCATGCTTTGGGACTGTGGCTGGGCACACGGTATCAGCAGTATCGCTGCAACCCAACTGCAAATCAAACTGGTGACAGTCACGCAGGAAGTTATTTCAAGTGGCATAAGTAAACTATCGTCTAAAGACAAACAGAACCACTAAAATCCTAAATTTCAATCAGTAATCCCATTGTTACTAGTTATATTGGTATCGATGCTTTGAAATTGTGTGTAGTGCAGGGTAGAGCTAATAATTAATTCTGTCAAGGTTAAAACTAAGATTTTTCTGAGAAAGGAAAAGACAATAAAATCAAAGAGAGAAAAGCCCTGTAATACTAAACTTGAAATAGAAATGGAAGTGAATTCATTCTTTGTTCTTTTCAAAAATACACATTTCCTAGCTCTGCCTCAGTAACAATGGGCACACCCTGCACCTAGACTGTGGTCTCTAGGTACCATTCCCCACAGGAAGAAACCAGGGCTCCTTGAAGAAATTGCTGATTCCTGAGTGGGGGAGGAAATGGGCAGGATGAGCCTAAACAGTTTTCTGAGCAGGGAAGCTCACCAAAGTGATGGGACCGTGGTAAGATACATAGGAGCCCACAGAAAGGGGCTCCCGTTGGCCAGAGATGGAGCAGTTAAAGTATCAAATTAATGACCAAATCTAATTGAAACAGATTGTATATATCGAAACCATGAATTCATAACGATAGCTTTTAAAAAGCCAAAACCAACAAAAACAATCGCTTGGAGATAACCAGGACACTAACTCTTAACACTAAAAATGGACAATTAAAGGAAAATAAGCGATCAGCCTGTCTTTTCTCTATAAATTGCTATGCAGAGTCACCTGGTTGATTAGGGAAAGTTATTACAGAAGACTTCCTGCAAATAAACGAGTAAGGAATGCCAGCACTTAAAAACCACCATTTTGCAATCCATTATGGGGTGCCCCGGAATCACCTAGACGGACTTACCCCAGAACTTCTGATTTAGTAGGTCCTAGTTGGGCCCGAGAATTTGCACTTCTAACATGTCCAAGGACCACACTTTGAAAACCTTGGTAAAATGACATAGTCCAACATACATGAAGGAAAAATAACAGGTAGAAAGAGTACTGACAACCTCAGGCAGCTTCTTCCCAGCCAGGAGACTTAATGAGAACGCATATGCCAGAGCATTTTGTAAATCAAGTGGAACGTTGAAGTGTTAAGACAAAAAACACAGGTGCCCCTGTAGCATGACAGGGTGACAATAGGAGGGCCAGTGTGGTTTCAGAGAAATAACGGATGGGGCGATTTTCTTACTATATCTATTACTTCAGAACCAAAACAAACCTTCAAACTATTTTCATGAATATTCTGAGACCAAGAAAACCATCAGGGAGTGGGTAGTCTGGAAGCGTAAATTTCTGTGGTTCTCCACTAATGAGGGAGGCATGGGACAGAATATTTCATATTGAAATGTTTTTGTAAATGTGGGTTTCAGGGTTTAAAAATGAACCCAAATGTGTTAAGGAAACTGACAAATCAGAGAAGTTTTAAGAAAAGCAAAAACGGGTCAATATAAAAAGAAAGTTGAGTACTGCCCGGAGAAAGGACAAGTTCTAATGTGGACCAAATGAAGCAAAAAGGTGAGATGTAATAGTAAAATATTCAGACCTGCACTGCCAAATACAATAGCCACATATGGCTACTTGTAGTTAATTAAAATCACATAAAATGTAAAGGCTGATTCCCAGCCACCTTGGTGCATTTCAGGTGCTCAGCAGCCATGTGTGGCCAGTAGCTACTGCAAAGAACAGCTGTTCAGAACAAGCAATCCCGTCACTGCAGAAAGTTCTGCCGGCCAGTGCTGATGTAGATATTTTCTAAATCTCTTAGAATAAATAGCATATAATTGATAATTTGATTGCTACTCAGTAGCAGCCTAAGTTAGATAAAAAGTGGTGTCATTCTCTTTAACACTGAATTCTGACAAGAATACTGCTTGGAAGAAAGCGATGTAGATATTTTCTAAATCTCTTAGAATAAATAGCATATAGTTGATAATTTGATTGCTACTCAGTAGCAGCCTAAGTTAAATAAAAAGTGGTGTCATTCTCTTTAACACTGAATTCTGACAAGAATACTGCTTGGAAGAAAGACAGGAGCTACAGAGAAAGTATCCTGGTCATCCTGAAACAGGAAGGGGGATGCTGGCATAGCTCTGTCCCTGGAATTCTATAGCAAGGGGATGTACAGCGGAAAGTGACAGAGAAAGGAAAGGTCCTTGGTGTGCAAATGTCACAATGCGGCTCTCAGAGATCATGAGAAACTAAAGGAATAATGAGCCAAAGTGGCCTGAGAGGGACGCTGCTGAGTTAGATACATATGAGAATATGTGTATGTGATATGCACATATTCACACGACAGGATGGCACTTAACTCGTTTGGTCATACTTTCATCTAACAAATTTTGTTGAGAGCCTATTGTGCCCAAGACACAAGAATGTTAGGAACCCTAGCACCTACAGAGAGCTAGCGTTGAGATAAGTTATAGGAAAACAAAGGGCATTTTCTGATTAGCTCAGGGAAATTAGACCAAAGGAAAGACTGGCCCAATATTTGGATAAGTGATGCAATTACTGTTAATATGGGGAGGAAAGGGTGTTATCTCAGTTAATTTCTTGACTCCTGGGAAGCTTAGAACAGACCTGGTTGGGAGGAAAGTGAATCCAAGACAGGTGAGCAGATAGTGGCACCTTGATACTTTAAATGATTGAATCAGCAGCACTGGGGCAGGAGATGCCCTGCCTCTCTGTTAGCAGACAGTGGTCTTCACCACTGCTGGCCATAGGACTCGGGCAGCAACACCCCCACCTCTGGGTGGTTCAGGCACAGGACAGTGGAGAGGATTTGTGGAAGGCAAGGCCAACCCCAGGAGCACAGCCCAGGAGCTGACATGATTCAGAGCCTGAGTGAGGTTCCCTATACATCAGGGTTGAGGTAAACGAAGGGACTGAAGCGTAGTTTGTGAGCGTGTCAGGCCAGTATCTCTGTCCTTCTATACTCATCCCTTTGTACATTCATATGGGTATATGTGGGGAGTGTTTTTTTCTTTGACCTTAATGTCCTTATAACTAATCTCCCTTTTAAGATCAACCTCGCTGCCGCTGAGATGATGTAGGAAAAGCACAGGAAGATCTGGGCTTGAATCTCCTCTTATTGCCTTTGACCTTCGGCACGTTACTTAACTTCTCTGAGCCACGGTCTTCTCATCAGTAAGATATGGACCACGGTGCCTTGGCATGATGACGATTAAACAAAATAACATACTTAAACCCGAGGGTGGATTCCAGCTCTTTGTAAGCTTCCAATAAGTGCTGGAAGGGACTGAAGCGTAGTTTGTGAGCGTGTCAGGCCAGTATCTCTGTCCTTCTATACTCATCCCTTTGTACATTTATATGGGTATATGTGGGGAGTGTTTTTTTCTTTGACCTTAATGTCCTTATAACTAATCTCCCTTTTAAGATCAACCTCGCTGCCGCTGAGATGATGTAGGAAAAGCACAGGAAGATCTGGGCTTGAATCTCCTCTTATTGCCTGTTTGACCTTCGGCACGTTACTTAACTTCTCTGAGCCACGGTCTTCTCATCAGTAAGATATGGACCACGGTGCNATATGGGTATATGTGGGGAGTGTTTTTTTCTTTGACCTTAATGTCCTTATAACTAATCTCCCTTTTAAGATCAACCTCGCTGCCGCTGAGATGATGTAGGAAAAGCACAGGAAGATCTGGGCTTGAATCTCCTCTTATTGCCTGTTTGACCTTCGGCACGTTACTTAACTTCTCTGAGCCACGGTCTTCTCATCAGTAAGATATGGACCACGGTGCCTTGGCATGATGACGATTAAACAAAATAACATACTTAAACCCGAGGGTGGATTCCAGCTCTTTGTAAGCTTCCAATAAGTGCTTCCTCCCTTGGATCAAAGTGTTGGATGATGTCGCCTGTGGCGTTCCAGGTTGGAGACGGGGCCAGCGGTGTCACTGTCGGGAGAGGGAGGCTGGGGCCGGCCGCAGTCGCTCAGACGTTTCTTGCTGAGGTTTCCCTGTACTGGAAAACTTCCAAATTGGGTCTCAAAATCGTCATCGATGATGCCGGCAGAGTT
>NW_007727899.1:240378-243265 GCF_000696425.1 Galeopterus variegatus
CCCAGGTCTCCTGCTACCGGTCCCCTCACCCCGTCTCCTGTCCCCGGGCCCCACCCGCGTGCTTCCTGCCCCGGCCTGTCCACCCCAGGCCTTCGGCCCCTTACTCCCCCTCAGAGAAGCCCCGAGGCTCGTCCTCCCTCCCCGCCTCCTCCCCGTGCCCAGAACCGCCCAGTGCTGAGGGTTGAGGGGTGGTTCTTGCCGCTCCTGGAGGATCTCTTGGGATGCTTGCTTTAGGAAAACAGTCTGCTCCAGCGTTAAAGTGACAGTAGCCAAGAAGGAAGGAGAGACCTGGCGTTTGCTCAGGGCAGGTGACCGTTACCTCAGCGCCTTCCATTCCTGGTCGTCCTTCCAGTGAATGGATGGCGGAAACTTGAGTGACTCATGGCTAGGGAATGACTTAATTGTCTGAGAGAATCTTTTCCTGTTTGTGAAAAAGAGAAACTGGTGCAGGTGGAACTCAGACAGGCCAGGACAGGCCAGGACAGGCCGGGGAGAAAGGAGAGGACAGCTCGAGACCGGAAATGAGACAATGATTCGGTCTCTCAGGGAAAGATCAGACCTGGATTTCTGCACTGAGCATTTCCTTATTCCCCAGTGGAGTGGGGGAGCATGACATTCTAGCAGAACAAAATGAACGATCTACTGGTGGGAACATTTCATTGTTAGTGTAGAATCGACAGACAAGTTCAACGTTTGTTTTTGGTATGTTTTGCTTTTCGTACACTTTTAATCATTAGCTTAACTAGACTTTCTGATTTTGTAGGGTTGACAAAGATAGGAGTGGAGTGATATCGGACAACGAGCTTCAGCAGGCACTATCCAATGGTGAGTGGGCCAGTTGGAGCTGGCTATCAGAACTAACAGATTGCAAGCCTGATCCACTTGCAGTAAATAACTTCCTTTCTGGAGTTTATTTTCCGAGTACAGAGGAGTAATTATGATCAAATTGTTATTTGTGGTACATGGCAGAGGTGCTTCTGACTTATTTTGTTGAGTGGCTTCCTAGTTATCATGGTTATTGCTGCCTGCTGAATAGCTCCATGTGTGAGCATAGGAAAATGCTCTTAGGAAATAGAAGCTAACGGGTAGGTTTTAGAAGGATAGAAAGTTTAGCTATGTACAGCAGAAATCCTTCAGGTATATGGAAGGTCCTTAAATTTCTTAGGTAACTGAGTATTTTGTTACTCCTCTGGAGAGAATCATTGAGGACTTGTCAGGTGACACTGAGAATTGTGGAAGGGTTTAGAGGAGGTCCATGTAGCACTTTTGTGGGAATGTAGTTGCTATACGAACTCCTGAAACTCTAAGGCTAAATTCCTGGAGAAATGATTAGGGATATTGGAGGCATTAGCAGTGGGATATGGGGGGAGGTATTGTTATCAGTGTAAAGAATACTAGGCGTCCAGGCAGGGGATCGCAGGATCATGGACCTTGCCAGTTTCGGTGTGGTTCATCCACGGTAGCACTGCTGGAGACATTTCACCTCATGGTACACCTGACTGTGTTGCCCTTTATGTAATCCCTCAGCTGCAGTCATCTTTTCTTACTGTTACACCTGTAGCTTGCCTCTCCAGAGGTGTGCCATTTAAGCTAGAAAAGGGGTCAATTTTAAGATGTTATGAAAATGTTGAAAGGCTCATCTTTTAATGGGAAGCAGTTTGATGTAGGAGACTGGACTAGGGAGTGGGCCACACTGAAGCTGCTGGACGCTGCCTCACAGTGCTATGGTGAGGGTCACAGGAGGATGCCTCGCCACAGGCGCGGCATACTTGGCACTCAGCGTTAATTTGTAGTGATTTGTGTTAAGCCAAGGATTTGGATTTTCAGAGTAACACACTTACCTTAGAGTCTGGAAGCTACCATTGACTTTGTTTCCCAGTATGTAGCATGTGGGCTACAGATATTGTGTATATTTTACATGCATTTATATACATTGTTTTAGGAAATTAAGGAATTCCATCACCTCTGCCTTGACAGTTGTGTTGTCTTCATTTTTCTCTCTTCTGATCATCATTAAACGCTTTTTATTTTTTATCTGCTTCTCCAGTGCTTGAGTTATACTCGGGAGTGCAAAACAGGGTTCCTAGAAAGAGGTCTAGAGACCCTGCAGTCCAGCAGGCTGCAATTTGGCAAGTCCAAATATCGACCAAAATGGATGCTTTTGTCACATCATATGTAAGCATGGTCAGGTGTCCACCCGGTTGACATGGTCAGTCACCATAGCGATAGGGGCCATGTGGAGTGCCCTCTAAAGGTCATGCTTTAGAGACATCCATTTCGAGTGGATTTCCAGTGAGTGATGAAAGATTTGTGATACATTTGAACAGTCTCTTTTCTGTTCATTTGCTTGAATTTTTGAGGTTTAGGTTTTCTTTCTCAGCTGGGAGTCATGGTCAAATCCTCCACATGGTTAACACAACAGCCTGTCCTCTATGGAGGGCCCCCATGGGGACTTTGGGGCTAGCCTGCCTGGACTTCAGTCCTGGCTCCACCAGTTTTAGTAGTGTGAGCGTGGTCAAGGACTTGGCCTTTCTGGGTCTCAGTGTCCTTATCGCTACTGGGAGGGTAAGTTAAGGAAATGCAGAGAGCTTCGTGAGCTGCCTGGCACCCAGCAGGTGGTCAGCAGTTGTGAGCTGTCATTATGGTTTTCTACTTCCTGATGGTAGTGGTGGTGCTTTGCAGGCTCTCGACAACCAGCCTTATCCCACAGTCAGCGGTGCTGTTTGAGCCCCGGGTGTGTGGATGTGGGTGGGGTGGATGGAGGCCTCCTGTCCTGACCTGTGTGTTCAGGGCCTGTTTTCACCAGAGCTCAGTGCTGCCTCTTCATTCAGCTGGTTGTTAGAGCATTTGGCTCTTTACTTAATCATCAGCAAGTGTCTGTCAGAAG
>NW_007727899.1:243420-245429 GCF_000696425.1 Galeopterus variegatus
TCGTGAGCTGCCTGGCACCCAGCAGGTGGTCAGCAGTTGTGAGCTGTCATTATGGTTTTCTGCTTCCTGATGGTAGTGGTGGTGCTTTGCAGGCTCTCGACAACCAACCTTATCCCACAGTCAGCGGTGCTGTTTGAGCCCCGGGGGTGTGGGTGTGGATGTGGGTGGGGTGGATGGAGGCCTCCTGTCCTGACCTGTGTGTTCAGGGCCTGTTTTCACCAGAGCTCAGTGCTGCCTCTTCGTTCAGCTGGTTGTTAGAGCATTTGGCTCTTTACTTAATCATCAGCAAGTGTCTGTCAGAAGCAGTCTTGATCTCAGCTGCTGCTAAATATCCACCAGGAGCCTGCTTGAAAGAGATAATTTTAACAAAATTGCCCAAAGGACGCTGAGTCCCCCATCCCTGAGATACTTTGAAATCAATGACTGGCTTGATCCAAGCAGTAAGTGTGTTTGAGGCCATCTCACAGGGCTGCTGTAGAGTCACTTTGCTTGGATTGCCCTGTGGGATTCCTTCAGCCTGTGCAGGTATTGGGAGCATGCGAGAACTGGCCCCAGGAAGCCCATGATCACTCAGAGCCCAGAGAAATGGCTGTCCCACTTTTCATGGAGGTGTGGTACTGCTTGTGTTCCAACAGCTGTGCTGGCTGTTCTGTTTTTTTTCGTGTTTTATAAACCCTGAGTCTGTTAACTGATTACATTTCCCTCTTAAAATTAGCTGCTAAAAAATTTGAAGTGAAATTTGTGGCTTGCCTGTAATAAGAGTGTGGAATTTTAAAGAGGTAAATTTTCTGACCTAGTCTTAGACTCCTTGCTTTTTTCCTCTCAGCCAACATAATTAAAATTGACTGTTTCACCACAAATGTCTATACTTTTCTTAAGTTCTTTCTGGAATAAGGCAGGTTGTTAGTAAGTACAACTTTCTGGTCCTCTCACCACCTCATGCATAGGTGATAGTATTATTGATGCTTTGCCGGCTGAGTTACATGTCAAGTTGTGGAGCTGGGATTTGAACCCAGGTGTATGTCTGTGATACACCACAGTGCCTCTTGGGCTCCTCGTGAGTTTTGCTCCTCATGTGTGGACATGAGAGCCTCATGAGTGCCTTGGCAGAGCCTTGGTGCTCTGCAGGGGACATGCTTCCTTCTGCTTTGAGTCACCGACCAAAGCCTGCCTGTCCTTCAGGATGCACTGAGATCCTTTCCTCCTCAAGGTGGATGTGCGCAGCTCCTGCCTCTGCACCCCACAGCATTCTTCTTTCTCTGATGCTCCCTTTCTGGTCATTTGGTGGTTTCATCATTTTTGTGGCACTCTCTTGATGCTGGACGGTAAGCTTCACAGAGGAAGGTTCACAGTGCATTGTGCAGAAGGCACCGGCCGATGTCACCCAGTGGATGCACAGCAGTTCTCTTTGCTCTCCTCTTTGGATCCCTATACTAATAGAATTGAAGTTATTTTAACTTCCAATTGTTCTCCCAAGACTGGGCTTCTGTTTTGATATTAGACCTAGATAATTAGGCTCTTTTGGAAAATTAATTAATGTATTACTGGCAGGAGTACTGGAGTTACAGAGTAGTGTAGTTTCTCACTTCAGTTAGGTCTGTGCTTCTGAGTGCTCTCTGTTGAAGTCTAGGTGGCACAGTTCTGAGGAGGCATTTGTGGGGCCGCACAGGGGGTGCTCTATGAGGCTTGTTTCCGCAGGAGAGCTCCTAAGGCTGGCTGCTCTCATTTATGCAGTCAAACAGAGGAGGACTGTTCTCTTGCCTTCTTTTTGGAATAACATGTCACCAACTATCTCGAGTTTGGTAACCTTTTTTTAAATTTTCACATCATTTTTTGGAATTACGAGAAGTTAATTTTGCTGAAGCCTCTTTTTTTGTGCTTCTGAAGTAGGTTTTCCTTAACATAACTTACCAATGTATTTTGACGGAGCATTTTTTAGCTGTGCTTTAAAAAATAATTATATATATTTTTGAAGGTATAGTTATAAAATAGAGTTTTAATTCTCTAGG
>NW_007727899.1:245921-247599 GCF_000696425.1 Galeopterus variegatus
AAAAAATAATTATATATATTTTTGAAGGTATAGTTATAAAATAGAGTTTTAATTCTCTAGGGGATCCCATATTTAAAAGAGCTGAGAGAAATCAGACTGTATATGCAGGACAATTGTATAGAGTATTTATCCAGTCCCATGACTATCCTTCCCTCACGCAGTCTCAGTTTATTGCAGGTGTTTGCCTGACTGGCCTTGGCTGGCTCCTGGTAGCTGAGCTCTTGGAACTTCCTGACTAATAGGAGTGTTTTGCCCAATGAGGGCCTGAAGCCACGTTGGACAGCTTTGCCTGGATACCGGCAGTGTGACTTACACCAAACACTGCCTTCCCTTCAGTGACTGACCCCCAAGGGAAACCCTGGACTACAGGTTCAGGGGAGACTCCCCAGTTGGCAGCACTTCACACACGTCACTTGTTGCTGAGGAAGGAAGGGAGGCCTGTGTGACTCCACGGGGAGAAGATGCAGGAAGCGCATGCCTGGTGCCCCACTGTCTTCTCTCTTTGCTGATTTTACTTGGCATCCTTTCGCTGTGATAAACCTTAACCATGCATGCTGTGAGTCCTAGTGAGTCATCAAGCCTTAGGGTGGTCTCAGGGACTCCAATACAGCCTGTCATGTCTGCCCTCCCCAGAAACTCACCTGGCCAGAACCTCAGAGAGAAGCAGGAAGTGTTGGGATTTGGTGGACCTGGCTTTGCTGACCTTGGGCAGATCATAGCGTCTCTGGCCTCAGTTTCTTCCAGTGTAAAAGGATGACTGGAAGTTTAGATCCCTTTTCTGTACTTGGGCCAAGCCTGTCTCCCCCAGATCCTACTATTCTTTCCCTCGGACTTGGGCCTGGTGCAGAACTGGGAAGACATAGTCCATGTCTACCAAATTTTGGTTCACAGCGTTCTGCTATTGGACACTAAGATGGTTTCTAATTGTCATTAATGTAAGCACTGTGGTGACTGTTCCATCATTTCATAGAACATGTTTCCAGAAGTGGGATTGATCACAGCAGAGGGCATAGGCATTATAATGCTGTGGGTCAATACTGTTCAGATTGCTTTTCAGAAGGGCCATAGTTCCAGCCGTGGCTGTTTGAACTCATCATTGCAGGTACGTACTGGTGAAATACGGCATTTGGCTGAACCTGAAGAGGCACCAAAGACCTGGCAAATCTCATGCATTAAATACCAGTGTTGTGCCCTGAGAGGATATAGGAAAAACACACTTAGTTTGTCCTTCTGTACTCACAACACAGGACACTGCTGAGACCAGGTGTGTGTGGGGTTTTTCCCCACACACCAGTAGTCCTGCAGCAGATGCCGCCTGGGTGTCCTCTAATTCAGTTCAGTTCTGACACCTATCTGGAGAGGGCACCAGATCCCACTAGACTGCGCTCCACTTCTGATGCCACTTGCAAGCCCCAGTGCTCTGACTGATGGCTATAATTTGGGGTTCCCACAGCCCCTTCCTTGGGTTCAATTGATTTGCTAGAGTGGATCACACAACTCAGGGAAACACATTTACCATTTTATTACAAAGGGCATTTTAAAGAATACGAGGATACTTCAAAAAGCTTGTGGAAAAATAGAATTAAAAGGCAATGGGAATCTTTCCAGGAACTTTTTGAAGTACCCTCCTACAAATAAACAGCCAGATGAAGAGATACAGAGAGTAGAAAGGTCCCTG
>NW_007727899.1:248408-251103 GCF_000696425.1 Galeopterus variegatus
CCTGGAGGTGCCTGGTCTTAGGTTACTGCCCCCATGCTGAAGCTACCTGGGGGCTGCCAGCCTTTAGTCAATTCATTAGCATACAAAGACACCACTTCAGATTCCAAGAATTTTAGAAGTTGTATGCCCTGTTTTTGTTTTTTTTCGTAGGTTGGTCTGTATGGGATCGAAACCTGGACCTTGGTGTTATCAGCACCACAAGTTGTCTGGCCAGCCCTCGGTCATTAAGCATTAAGCATTGATGTTAGTCTGGGAACCCTCATACAGTGAAGAGCCAATTAAGTGTTGGCTGCTGCTGTTTTCACTGGTTTCCATGGAGATGTCACGAGATACCTTCCAGGACCATGTTTGTGCCTTGCTTCTGCCTTCCTGCAGAGGGGTGGCTACTTCCTAATCCTGGACTCAGCCCAGCACATGTCTTTCCTCTCCTGAGCCTCCCACCCTCCCTGCAACCCTCAGAATATTTCAGAAAATTCCTGTGCAGTGTCTGGTTCCTTCCTGGCCACAGCTGAGGAATGCACCATCTGTGTGCACTCCACTTGTGCCTGTGCAGGTGGTACCTGACCACCCTCTCTGCCTGCAGGGCAGCATTATTTATCATCTTACCTGTATCGCTTTGCTTTAAAACTTGTTCAGCCATGTTGTTTACTGAGATGGCCCAGATACGCGTCTTCTTACAGTCGGGACAAACTGAAGGTGCAGCCTTCAGACTAGGTCAGCAAGCAGGTTCAGACTCTTCTCTGCGGGAGACAAAGGAAAAGAAGGTGGTCAGGGAAACCAGAGCGGCGAACCAAGACTTGGCTCCAAGGGCCTCTTATTTATCTTTGCGTGTAAATGTGCAACAGCTGAAAATAAGAGAGGGAGGATCAGAGAGAACTGGGCAAGGAAATGAGTCCTCCGTGTTTAGAATTGTCCTCTTGCAGTGCCTTATGGCTTCTCTGTAGCATCTTTCTTTTTGTAATACTAGTGGTCAGTAATACTGATTTTCCTTAATACTTTTATATACATACTCCTGTCCATTCTTCCCCCAAATATTTGTAAAGTCTGCATAGAGATACTAATGCACACTGTAAGTCTATTCAGTTTAGCAAATGTTTGCTTATCACTGGTGTGTGCTGGACAGGGGGATGAGTGTGCCCTGCCATGGTGGGAAGAATGAGCCCTTGCTTAGTAAATGCAGGTGGGCAGGGTGAGTAATGTACATGGGTGGAGCAAATGGGGGTAGCATCTTGGCTGGGGGAACGTGGGACCATCAGGGAAAGCTCCCTGAAGAGGGAAGGCTAGAGTTGGGGAGCACACTTGGCTGAGAAAAAGCCCATAGTCCAGCAGGCACAGCAGTTGGGAGGAGCCTCATGAGCCCAGAGGGGAGAGAGGGAGGGGGTGTGAGGCATAAGGGACGCAGCTGTGACATTGCTGACCGTCGGCTGTGAGCATAACAGTCTTGCTCTAGGTGAGATCGGGGGCTGTCTCTGTGCCACCAGAGCTGAAACAGTAACAGAAGAAAATGGTGTTTGTATACACCTGGGGGATGGGGAGAGCCACTGATTTCTCCCCACGCTTAAAATTTTTTTTTTAATTTGTTTTTAGTGTAAAAAATTAATAGAAGGTATAAATCACTCTGAAAACAGGTTCTTGGTCATAAAGGTTTTGGTGAGCTTTCCATCACCACAGTTGACCAGCTTATCAGATTCAACAGTAAATCAGAGAAGAGCATAGCTTACCTGTTCACAGTTTCAAGGAAATTAATATAATGTCCACAATGTGATTTCAGAATTTTATCTTTTTTTGCTGGCCAGTACAGGGATCAAACCTTGGACTTTGGTGTTATCAACTTCATGCTCTAACCAACTGAGCTAACCAGCCAAAGTTTTTGAAGTATGGTTTCATAGTAGGTTTTTCAGTGTGCTTTGGTGGACTGATTGCTGAAGGAAGACATAAGGAAGCAATCAGGTGCTCACACCCATCTGGAATTGTGTGAGTGCAGCATGCAGTGCTGTGCTCTGGGCAGTGCCGTGCTCTGGGCAGTGCTGGTCTTGGTGATGGGATTTTCTGAAATGGTAATTAGCAGTGATCCTAATAAAACTAAGTGCAACCTTCTCAACTTACCTGCTGGCTGCACTCCTGGGAAATTCAGGGTGTATTACAATAATTAATAGAAAGCTATTTTCTGGTTGTGCACTGAACAAGAGTGAGCTTCTAGCCTCAGATCCTCATAAACAGCTTGAATGTCTGGTGGGACATGAAGCGCTCCTGCATGGTGCAGGACCGGACCCTGACCCCCCAGAGTCTTGGCTTGTCCCTGGGAGCAGTGCCTCATGAGAACCACTGTGCTAGAGCAGGTGGCTTCCATTGTGCCTCTGGTTATAGGTGAGGAACTTTCGTGTCCTAGGAAAATGATTTTCTTTTAGATTAATTCCTGTTGCTTGTTTGTTTTCAGGCACGTGGACTCCCTTCAATCCAGTGACTGTCCGGTCGATTATATGTAAGTGTCTGCAGACACAGGGGAGCTGCTCTTTGTGCTGTCTGCCCTCCTTTTGTCTGTGGCTTCTTTTTCTTTCCTTTTGGTAATGGCAGTCGGAGGGTGTTGGACCCTTTCATTCTACCCTTTCTCCTCTGCACCTCTTCTCATCTCTCTGTATGTTTGCTTTCACTAATTCTTTATTTTTAATTCACTGTTTGAACCATCCTTTCAGTT
>NW_007727899.1:251966-264801 GCF_000696425.1 Galeopterus variegatus
CAACTATATAAAATTTCAAAACTATTATGTAGTTATTTTCAAGTCTTATGTGATTATTTTTGGTAGTGTTTCATTGCTTGTTCATTTTTGGTGTTTCCATCTTTTATTTTTTCAAATATTTTATATGATACTCTTAAATTTTATGTAACTGTTTTTATTGAAGAAGAATATATAAATACAGCTACTTTACAGTATGTTGCTGATAACTATGTGGTCCTCAGGAGGATGGTCTGTATCTGATGATCGTTCCTGCTGCAGCTTATCCAGGGTGGCTCATTTCCTTAATGTATTTGCATTTTTGTTTTGTGAGTTTGGTCGAACTTAGTATGTGTAAACCAGGACCTGAGTCCAGGCTTCCTCCTTCAGGAAGGATTTGCATTATTTCTGCGGGGCCAGGGTGTGGGTTTCTCAGGTTGGGGTCTCCCTGGCTGCAGGTAGCAGGGGCTTCAGTGCTGGCAGCTGTACATTCTCAAGAAAGATTGATTATGTCCCCCTGCCAATTTGTGTTTCCCAGAGCAGAATGCCATTCATTCCCTCACCTCCCATCCCAGAACGTTTTTTAGTCTTTTGAGGATTCCCCTTTCCTGTGAACTCAGCTGTGTATGCAAACTGTGTTTGGTGGAGTTCCTTTGCTGGTGTACATGTCACTACATCACGCAGATGGAGGAGAATTGTCTCTAGGGGCTTGCTCTTGAGCGCCAGAAAAGATGTTTCACCTCCCTGGGCCGCCCCCACCACCATGTTCTGTACACCACGTGTTCCACATGCAGTCCGTATCTTGGAATAGTATGTGAGGCGCAGCCCACGATTACAAACATGGTTGTTGGTTGTTGACTGGAGGAAATGTCAATGCTCGGTTCTCACATGATTTTTCATTAATGTGAAATTTTATTGAACTGCAGTGTTCTTCTGACCAAACCAAGAGCTCTCATATTACAGTCTTACATTAACCTCTCTACCTGAGAAGAGACTGAATGATTTATTTTCTCTGCAGCGGTGATTCAGACTGAGTTTTTATATATATTTCAGCCCTTTTGCAGTAAATGTAGTTATAGGTTCTTTTGTACCGGGAACTGGAATTTGACTTTTTAAAAATGAAAGTTGGGGCTGGCCTGTGGCTCACTTGGGAGAGTGTGGTGCTGATAAGACCAAGGCTGCGGATTCGGATCCCTATATAGGGATGGACGGTTCGCTCACTTGGGAGAGCATGGTGCTGACAACACCAAGTCAAGGGTTAAGATCCCTTTACCGGTTGTCTTAAAAAAAAAAAAAATGAAAGTCAGGTCTTTTTAAAAGAAAATCTAAAGCTGATAGGACAGTAGGCTGAGCTCTTTTTTTCTAATTAAAATAGGCTTCCCTTGACATAGGAGGACTACTCTGAGTCTCCACCAGCAGATGTGGGAGGGTTGGCTCTAGGGATTGGATCCATGTTCTAGGCCCAGAACTAGGCTCTAGGAGAGTTGGGCAGGCCACGTAACTTCTCTGCACCTTGGCTTCTTCCTGGTAAAGCAAGAGTGCCCTCCAGTGCTCATGCTTGCTGTAACCTGTCTCAGGGTCAGGTGGTGGTCTCTTTTCACTGTGGCTCTACCCCAGAGTGTTGTGCCTGTACTCTCCTTTACCCAGCCTGGCTCACAGCTGTGGGTGTGCATTCTGCCTAATGTGATGTAGGGGCTGGGCAACAGTCCGCCACACCCCCACCCTGGACAGAGGCCACAAGACATTTGGGGATTTAGCAGCTGTTCAGCAAACAAGCATTTGTTGACCAACACTTGGTGGTCAGCACCATGCTAGGACCCCAAGGGACTGCGGTCTGGTGAGAGCTTTGGAATGGTTTTGCTGCAGTTGAGTTTCCTGCTGTTTAACATGGCGGTTACACTTGAGGTGCATTACTGTGTTGCTTTTTGTCTCAGCTATGTTTGACCGAGAGAACAAGGCCGGCGTGAACTTCACCGAGTTCACGGGTGTGTGGAAGTACATCACTGACTGGCAGAACGTCTTCCGCACCTATGACAGAGACAACTCTGGGATGATCGACAAGAACGAGCTCAAGCAAGCACTCTCAGGTTTTGGTAATTCACTTGTCTCGGTGGTGTGGCGTGTTTAATTTTGGAGCCTTACTGATTTTTTAACCCATTACATGTAAAATTTTTGTTTGCATCTTACAGGTTCATATTTTGATGTTATTTGTCATGAAGGCTTGTATGTGACATGGAGACTTTGATGATGCAGTTTTTCACCCACAATGAGATAAGGGCGGTGCGAGTTGCTCGTCCCTTGTGAAATGGGATGGTTTCATGAGCAAAACTGAGAATGTGGCTTTTAACAGTTTAAAGTGGATAAGTGAAAATGAAACAGTGAGGGACAGCTTCCATTTCATGATACATTGAAATACATGAAAAAGATGATAAACAACCCTAAAAAACGACTCTGTAGTTGTCAGGTCTAACTCTCAGTCCGTCCGCATCGTGTGCCTCAGGTGGAGAGTCAGAGAGTGCGAGTATGTGCCCATTCTCAAGTGTGCTCAGCATGTGTGTGCTTAGCACGTGCACTGACACGGACACCCGTGCCAGGCTTGGACGTGTGATGGTGTGCAGTGTTCATAGTACCTTTCCAGAGTATATCCCAGGGCTTCCTGATGCTGCTTGGGTCTAACAGGAAGCTGGGCTTTTTATTTACAAGAGAAGAACCAAAATGTTTGGGACCAGTCTTAGACTTGCACTGCTTACACCAAGGTTCTGGTCTGTCTGGGACGGTCTCACTCAGTCCTCTGTTCATCTAGCCTGGATCACAAAACCCCTTCTGTGCTTTACTTACAGGCTGCTTATCAGTACCTTCTAGAAAAAATAAGGAAAATTAGATTATAGCCTAATATACTCTAAACATCTTGAGTCTTCCTGATCTAAGGTGCGTTATTTCTTGTGGCTGTTAACATGGCGTCTGTCCTTTCAGTTTTTCTTTCCAGCACATTCTTTATGGCTGTCTTCTCTTTCTTTCTTTACCTTCTTACCTTATAAACTCATCCTAGGGCCAGTTAGAGGCCCTGGGTCTCCACAGGAAGTTGTGTTCTGAGCTCACCAGCTGTGGGCTAGGATTTGGGCAAGCTGCCTCTGAACAGGAACTTGGAATGCTGCCGACCCGCTGAGCCCTTAGGTGGGAGGACTGGGGTGACCCTGGCTGGTTTCTCTTCCCTGGGGCAGGTACAAGGAGGGCTGCGGGAGGGTGCAGCCCTCCACAGAGAGCGGCCTAGGGCCTAGGAGCCCAGTGGCTGCCGAGACGAATCGGAGCCCTGAGAGTTCTTTCCAGACAAGTGTCCTCGATTGCCACAGGACATCATCATGTTCTGAACTTGTCAGGCCCTGGAACCCTTTTTGCTCAGCACCAATGGCCCTCAGTCCTTGGAACTCACAGTGAAAACATTGACATGGATGATGCTTCCCGGCCTCCCAGGCCCTCTGCGTCCTGGTCAGACCAGGAACCTGGTGGCAGCGCACTGGGCAGGTGGTGTTTCCTCGCAGGAGCCCAGGGTGGGACGAAACCCTTCCTGACTTCTGGAGCTTTTACTGGAGAAAGTAAATGTTCTGTTGCAGCGTTTCTGTGGTTCTCTTGGAGTTTCTCCCTGTGTGTAGTTCTTGGTTTCCCAGGGTCATCTCCCCTTATCTTCTGAGAGAGGAGCATTGCCATCCTTTTTGCATATTAATTATCTTGAAAGATTTTCGGTAGTAACTGTTAGGACATGGGCCTTAGAAGCAAAAATGCCTGTTGTGTTTTGACTTCTAAGAGTAGGTGTTCTGCTCAACAGGGAGGCCGTGCCTTCCCCTCAGCAGCTGGCGTGAGGGAGTCACTGGGGGACGTCAGAGCCTGCAAGATTTCACCTTGGGTGTTCCAGGCCATCCTGGTGACACAGTGTGGCTCGGATAGGGCCACATGGTAGGTTATATGATCCATCCATTATTTTGGGCGCGGGGGTTGGCAGCTAGCTGAGAAGGGGATCCGAACCCTTGACCCTTGACCTAGGTGTCACCAGCACCACCTGCTTCCACGTGAGCTTACCAGCCAGCCACATTTTTAAAACCTTTATTAACAGAGACCTGGAATGAGGAGAAGGGCAAAGACACAGTAGGCACAGCGTGGGAGATGCCTGGAGCTTGGGTCACACACACGCAGCTCAGAGGCGGCTCAGAGTCGGTCGGGCAGAGAACACCTCCACCTCCCTGAAACTGCCACACCCTCCACTTGGCCTCTGCAGCCCCTGCCAGTGTAGCTTTTTAAAGTGAGAAGTTCATGAACATGCAGTGGGCCTCCATTTACCCATCTCACCGTTTCAGCCGTTTTCCGTCTTTGTGCTGCATTTGCTGGCCCTTTTTTTTGTGGCTGAAGCATTTTAAATAGGTGCAAGGCTCACACCATGTCACCCCTGCGCCTTTTGGTCGGCGCCTGTGGAGCACGTGGATGTTTGCGTGTGAAATCAGTGCCGTTGACTCACCTTGCAGTGATGGCAGAGTGTCTTTTTTTTCTTCAGAAATATACTTTGTTTATTTTGGGCTTAACTGTACAAGGATTGAACCCCAGACCTGGGTGTTGTCAGCACCACACTCCAACTGACTGAGCTAAATGGCCAGCCCCTTTTTGTGACTGTTTTGCCTAAAGTGGGGTCCAAGCAAGGCCATGAACAGCCCCCACCCCTTTTTCATGCCATTGGCTGTTTGGAGACCTCAGGGTTGGTGCCCTGCCTGGTGTGCTCACCCGCATGTGACATTCAGCCTGTTCCCAGGCCGTGCTACTGCTGCGTGTTGTGCCACACATGGACACACAGGTAGGATGTGCTGGGTGTGGTGGAGGTTGGGGTGCACAGCCTGGAACTGACTGTCCCCAGTGGTCATGCAGCCTGACGTGGTGCTATCGGCAGGGTGATTATCTGGGGGTGGCACCTCCTGCGTGCTGGTTCACAGGCAGAGAGGGACTGCTCCGTCAGCAAGAGCTGTTTGGTTCCTGGAAGTGCAGACGTGGCAGAGGCTACTCCTGTCCTCACTTAATGATGCCACTGTCACAGGGTGGGGTGGGGTCTTGAGAAGATCGTGCTTGACAGACGCAGGGTTGAGAGCGTCCCAACTCCGCCTCACTCTGATCCTGCACAGCCCTGATCTGTCCCTTGGGCTCTGTTTCAAAGAGGAGCAGGCCAAGAGAGGGTCAAGACTACCCAGAGGGGACAGTGCAGCCCTGTGCGGTCTGGAGCTGTGATCCTGCTATTGCTCCAGGTCCTCCAGGGCCGGGAAGGGCCCCCAAAGTGGCCACGTCCTGTTTGGGGGCCTCAGCTTGTTTTTCCTTGGGGGTGGGCTAGATGGCTTACATAGAGGCTCTGCTTGGCTCACTAATGATATTTCCAGTCAGGGCTTTTGTCCAAAAGAGGGCAGTGACCATAGAAAGGTGCTCGCCAGGTACGTTGGATCTGATGGGCAGTCTCCACTGCTGTGGCTTGCTGGCCGGTCCCGACTGGAACCACGGGGCCGTGCACAGAGAGCGCCTCTTAGTTCTGATGGTGGCATTTCTCATGTGGATTTTCATTAAAGGAATTTCTTAGAGAACAGTTTACTGCAGGTTTTGGCCTCTCAGATAAACATCTTTTTATACTTAGCTTATTCATCATTCATTTTACTAGTCTTAATGTATTTTTGTTTTTCCTACAATAGTACTGATGACCAAGGAAATTCAAGGCAATCGGGAGCAATGGAGTTACTTCCGTTGTCTGTACAGACTGTGGAAATCCTCTGTCTTTGTTTCCCTCTCACCTGTCCTTGCCCAGTCTCGGCAGGAGACCAGTGATGGCTGTCGTCCCCCACTCATGCTCTGGATGGGCGGTGCCCCTGTGGCCGTGTCCCAAGCTCTGTCCTCAGCAGCTCAAGGGCTCAACCTAGGCTGCTGCCTAACCTGCCGTAGGTGCTGGGCACAGGTGTTGGGCGTGAGGAGCCTTCATGACCCTGCTTTCTTTTTCTGACTCAAATTGGGGGTCCTATCTTCAGCTCAGCTTGCAGGGAAGGGGGTGTCAGCAACTCTGCTGTCACATGTATAGGCCCTGAACTTAAGTTGCAGAATGCCATGACCACTCTGGAAGGTACTATGTACATGTTTGTGTGTTTGAATCTTTATCAGTCAAAGGATTGAGTGTTCATACAGGTTAATAACTGTGAAATTCACTTGGACAATAGGTTATATACTATTGCAAAGATTCCAAGACTGAAAACCAGTAAGAATATTTTGGCAACTGGATCTTGCCTCCTGAATCAGTGAGGATACCACGATCACAAGCAGTGGGGCTGCGAGGGAAGGGATGGAAGCAGGCGGGGTGTGTCCTTGCTCAGAGTGGCTGCCAGGGATGTCTGAGGCACGGCCGGAGACCTTTTCAAAACACGCCGTGAAATGGAAATGGATCCCTTACACTTGGTGGCCTGTTAGTGATTCTGACTTGGAAGACCAGCTTCCTCCTGTGCTCTTGCGTTCCCTAATGTCAGATGAACTGCTTTATGTGGGCAAGTGTCTGTCAGTAACCTCCTGTGTCCTTCACTGACATTTTGTTTAACTGCAGCCTCCTGTGATACTGTAGCTTTCAAAGCATTCTCTGGTAGTGAGTAACCTAGGACAGATTAATAACTGTGAGAGTCAACAAAGAGCGNCGATACTGTAGCATTCTCTGGTAGTGAGTAACCTAGGACAGATTAATAACTGTGAGAGTCAACAAAGAGCGTTTTAAAATGATCACTCCACTGGGTTCAGACGCTGAGCTTGGCTGCCTAGTGGGGTGATTTTTGTGGGTGCAGTGCTGGAGTAGTTAATTAGCATAAGTGAACACGCCCATGAAGATGACCTTTAGCCTCCAGGACAGCTGAAGCTCCCAGGTCACTCCTCAGCCTTCCAGGAGGTGGCACTGGTCTTGAAGTAGGTCACTTCATGTCCTGGAGATAAAAATTTATCATAGAATAAATTTATCTAGGGAGCATTTCTTAGTTCTCAGTGTGCATTTGAATGAATTTGCATTTTTATTCCCACCGTCATATGGTGTCATGAGGCTGTGGGGTCTTGGGAGGGAGAACTTGAGCGTTGACACAGACCTTCCCCCTCTCCCGGCCACCCTCTACTAACTCCAGTTTTTCTTCTTCAAGGCTACCGGCTCTCTGATCAGTTCCATGACATCCTCATTCGCAAGTTTGACAGACAAGGACGGGGGCAGATTGCGTTTGACGACTTCATCCAGGGCTGCATCGTTCTGCAGGTGACCAAATGTCCTTGTGTGGGTTCACTGTGGGCCACGGAGGCCAAGGTGGGGCAGGAGGGGGGCAGCCATCACGTCCATGTGCCTGACCTTCAATCTAAAGAATCAGGCATCTGTCGAAGTAGTTTGAGGGCTTATAAAAGTTAGTCTTTGGAGAATTAACCAGTTCTGGTAACAGAAGTGTAGCAGTGCTGTTTTTTCTTGCCTCAGAAATACAGAGCAGTCTGTCTGGAATAGATTAGATTGTTCTTTTCAGTCTCTAGTGGGTTGTTTACCCATATAGTGTGGTGTATTGTATTTTTACAAAAAACTTTTACTCTGAGAAAATGGCAAGTTTTCTGTTGTGATTGTCACTGTGTCTTGCCTTCAGGTATGAGGTTAGCTATGGAGCCCAGGCACACAGGACCTCCCTTGCTGAGGCCTGAGAGCCATTCCTGTGCATTCCAGTGTCTGGCAGAGCTCGTAATTCATGCTAGCCCTGCAGCAGGCTGTGCCCAGAGTGTCTTGGTTCCCTACAGTGGTTCTGTGATGTCCATCCTGCTTACAGAGAGCTTAAGGGACACACTTAAGATGGGAGCAGGACTGAGGGGTCCTGCCCAGTGGTTCCCTGCAGGCCCCTGCTGCTGTTTCTAGGTGGAGATCCAGGCTCCATAGATTTAAGCTTCAGAAATGCAGTGGGTTGATAAGCCTTTATGTATCTTTCAAAATTTTTATTATGACAAATTTCAAACAAAAACAATAGAGACAACAAAATGAACTGGGAATTATTAACTCATGGCCAGTTACCTGTAATCCCTCCGTATACCTCCATGCCCCCTACCCCCATTATTCTGCAGCAAACTCAATTTTATGGAAAGCACATGTTTTTTCCATAAATACTTCAGTAGAAACTGACTCTGAAAAGTAAGTCCTTAGAATTTGAATCCAAGTTGAGGGCACATCTTGTCAGCTTTGGCAGTTGTTGAGAGATGTGAATAGCAAGAGGTTTTTATGTGTAATGTGGAATTTTGCAAAACATTCTTAGGCTTTTTTTTTCAGTTAAGGAGATAGATCAATCATTAAAAGTGTATTTTTACTGGGCCGACCCCGTGGCTCACTTGGGAGAGTGAGGCGCTGGGAGCGCAGTGGCGTTCCCGCCACGGGTTCGGATCCTATATAGGGATGGCCGGTGCGCTCACTGGCTGAGCGCGGTGCGGACGGCACCAAGCCAAGGGCTGCGATCCCCTTACCGGTCCCAAAAAAAAAAAAAAAGTGTATTTTTACTGGGCCGACCCCGTGGCTCACTTGGGAGAGTGAGGCGCTGGGAGCGCAGTGGCGTTCCCGCCACGGGTTCGGATCCTATATAGGGATGGCCGGTGCGCTCACTGGCTGAGCGCGGTGCGGACGGCACCAAGCCAAGGGCTGCGATCCCCTTACCGGTCCCAAAAAAAAAAAAAAAGTGTATTTTTACTGGGCCGACCCCGTGGCTCACTTGGGAGAGTGAGGCGCTGGGAGCGCAGTGGCGTTCCCGCCACGGGTTCGGATCCTATATAGGGATGGCCGGTGCGCTCACTGGCTGAGCGCGGTGCGGACGGCACCAAGCCAAGGGCTGCGATCCCCTTACCGGTCCCAAAAAAAAAAAAAAAGTGTATTTTTACTGGGCCGACCCCGTGGCTCACTTGGGAGAGTGAGGCGCTGGGAGCGCAGTGGCGTTCCCGCCACGGGTTCGGATCCTATATAGGGATGGCCGGTGCGCTCACTGGCTGAGCGCGGTGCGGACGGCACCAAGCCAAGGGCTGCGATCCCCTTACCGGTCCCAAAAAAAAAAAAAAAAAAAAAGTGTATTTTTACTGACTTGGTCTGCTAAGTGCAACACTTCATGATTCCTTTAAGAACGAAACTGGAAACATCATTTCCTGTTCCAAGGTGATTTGTTGGAGAACAAGATTTATTAACATTGAAGCCTCAAACCTCTAAAATGGAGGGAGCCTCACCCCAGGAAAAACCGGTTCCTGGTCCTCCCCCACTCTTGCAGAATGACCCTAAACGCCAGACAGAGGTGGAGGGTCTGAAGGAAAAGCTGCAGGCCACAAGTAAAAATTTCCTCAAAAATGTCTTCTTTCATCCCCTTTTCTCCATAAAGAAAAAGGCTTTTTGAAAATTATTTTTATAGAACACCATAAAAATCTTGGAAAAATACAAATAAAGTATAAAGAGAGAAAAATTATTGTTCTTTAAGCCAGAGTTAACTACAGAGTTAACTTCAGCTGCTGTGCTGTTTTTTGTTTTCGTATCTTGTTTTGCGCTAGCGCATTTCAGAGCATTTGAATGGTGGGGAGGGGCTGCATGATCCCTGCTGGGTCCCTGCTGGGTCTAGGAGTCTGGGGCAAACTGGCGGCTCTGCAGGTCTCCATGTGTGTGGGCTGTTGTTCTGGAATCGAATTGTGCCTGCCTTTCCTTGTCATTAAAAGTCTTCAAAGCATTTTATGGTTGCCCTGACTCCATCATCTCCAAGTGGCACCTACTTAACCATCCCTGTTGTAGAGGTGTGGGTGGTCTCCCCTTTCTGCTTCTAACCTGGCCTGGATCCTCAGGCTGATAGAGGGGAAGGTAGACCGAGCAGGAGGGGGCCCCCCCAGCCCGTAGACCCGGCCCGGCCTGTGGATGTTTACACACCACTCTGTGCTGCCTCTGTGGCTCCAGCAGGTTCCAGGGGAGAAGACTGAGTGGGGGCAGGTTTCCTGTGTCCTGAGCTCCTGTGGCCCAGAGTCTCACCACAGCAGAGGTGAGCCATTAGGACAGGAGCCTTCCACGAGGACAGTTCTGGAGTGGGAAGGAGGGCTGAGGTCTGTAGCTGAGCTGGGCCTGCAGCCCATCTTCTCTCCCCACCCTCCACGTCCCACATCCACAGGCTCCAGTGTCTTCGTGGGGGACAGCCCTGACTTATGGGGGTGGCCAGGGATGTCCCACTGCACCTCCCTGTGCTGGAGTCCCATGAGGAGATGAGGAAATTCACATGCTTCTGGAATTGGTTTCCTAAATATCTCTTTACCTAATACGTTTTGTTCCTCTGTTTAGTAAATGTCAAGAGCTAAATGCCTGTTTTTTCCCAGAGGTTGACGGATATATTCAGACGCTATGATACGGATCAGGACGGCTGGATTCAGGTGTCTTATGAACAGTATCTTTCCATGGTCTTCAGTATCGTATGACTCTGGCCTTTTGTGAGTGGCAACACACAGAAAAAAGACAGAAAATGCCAAATCTTTCACTTTGATGAAACAGAATGTGGATGCAGTTAACAGTGCTGTTCTTCTTTGATTTTATGTAATTACTGTTCGGGGACCTGGCTGTACATATGTGGATATGCTGATCAATGTTTTTGCAATTGTAACAGTAGCTATATCGTGATAACACCAACATTGGATTTGGTGACTGTTTAATTGTGCCATGAGGTAAAATGTAATTATGTTTCTGGTGTTATGCTTGCAGAAAATGCATCATGTGCTTTTCTAGATATCTCCAATTCTATATAGTGGAAATGCTTTTCTTATCCAACAGGAATTTTAAAATAATACGGCACTTGCACAGAAGGCTTTCTATGTGCCTTACTTTTTTAAAAGGAGTTTATTGTATTCGTTGGAATATGCAACAGGAGCAATAAAGGAAATGGTACCGACTCGTCTCCTTTCAGCTTTTCAAATCCAATGTGCTGGAGAAATGTGCCCCGCTCCCCGCTGCCCTAGGTGACTTTCAGTCATCTCAGGTGCACTCACCTGGGAGCTCCGCCTTCTGGAATGTTCTCCTGCAGCCTGGTCCGCATAGCTTTTGCTTATGAAAATGCAGAAGCGCATCCCATCCTCTGTTATAGTAGTTAAATCTCATCATCCCCCTGGGAGAGGGAGTCTGCTGTTCAGGGAAGCCTGCAGGCCCTGTACACCAGCACCAGACACACTGGACACGCCGGCCAGAGGACGGGTGCTGCGGCCCCTCATCCTGCAGGTGCTGCCCATCTGTCTGCTGGCCCCTCTCTGTGGCTCCGTTCAGCTCGCCCACGTGGTCAGAACAGTTTCTACTTAGTGTTCCTAGCTTTATTCTCCTGAGCTCTCTGCTCTGCGCTCTTCCCTTCCCAGGCGAGTGTTCTGGTTCCGAGGTTGCAGCATCTTGTCTCAGGGTGCCTTTCTAGTGCTGGTCCCTCCAGGCTGTTCCCCACATTCCTGTCTCTGCTATCTATGGTCTCTCCTGGGGAGGTCGGGCCTATTGAGACCCCTGCTCTGTGTGGGGGAGTCTGCCATGGAGTGATGGGGTTGGAAGAGGGCCATTTTTCTGGGGAAAGCCCCCAGTCTGTGTGCAAGGGCATAGGTGTGCTGGTGGGGTCTGGCTGCACTTGCATCCTGGACTGAACCCCTGTGCCCTCTTGATGTGGATCCTCCAGAAAATGGACTCCAGGTTCCCTGGGGGCAGAAGGAGGGAGATGGGACTGGGGGTTCCAGCCACTCGCTCGTGGGGTCTGGCTGCACTTGCATCCTGGACTGAACCCCTGTGCCCTCTTGATGTGGATCCTCCAGAAAATGGACTCCAGGTTCCCTGGGGGCAGAAGGAGGGAGATGGGACTGGGGGTTCCAGCCACTCGCTCATGATGTCAGCCAGTGCCGACCCCTCCTCGGGAGCTGGGCCCACTATGTGCTTTCCTCCATGGTGTCCATGTCCCGTCTGCCAGGGCCTGGGCAACCTTACGCACCATCACGTGCTCTGTCCGCTGGTCCCCGCTGGCCTGTGTCCATCGTGGCCCCTCCCTCATCACTGTGTGCTGTTACGACCCCACACGCGCACCCCCACCAGAACCAGCTGAAACCAGATTGTGTGTGAAACAGGTGGGTGGTGTATTCAGATTTGTAGGGGGTGGGGGACGTGAGGACATTTGGGTTCTGGTGCGTGTCAGTGATCAGAAATTTGAGTGTACGTGGGGTCATCTGAGGCTGTGCTGGCAGGATGGGCCTGGGGCTGTGGGCTCTTATCTCTGGAGTCCGTGGCCAGAGAGCTCAGGATGTCACTGGTGGAGGGCTGTGGGGTCCTCATCGAGGGGCCGAGGTGGTGGAGTTGGGTCCCAGATGTCACTAGCCAAGGGGTATGTGGAGCTTGGACTGTGTTATGACCTCGCTCATAAGGGTACCCAGGAGTTGCTGAGGATTTCCACTCTTATCTGTGCTGGGTGCCTTCTGGATAGCGACACACTCGCAGCTCAACCAGCAGATGACCCCATGTTCCTACTCCAGCAAGGTCAGCTTCCTCGCCTCAGACTCATGCTTCAACTCCTGAGTGTATCTGCACCTCGTACCTGAGAGTATGTCTAGGACACGCTTGAGAGTATCTACACCACACATCAGTGTGTCTGTACCACACACCAGAGTGTGCCTATACCTCACACCTGAGCGTATCTGCACCTTATACCTGAGAGTATGTCTAGGACACGCTTGAGAGAATCTATACCACACACCAGAGTGTGTCTGTACCTCACAGCAGAGTGTATCTGCACCTCAAACCTGATTGTATCTGTACCTCACAGAGTGTGTCTATACCTCACACCTGAGC
>NW_007727899.1:265802-269035 GCF_000696425.1 Galeopterus variegatus
AGTCAAGGGTCTTGTCCCAGTGGAGACAGATGGGGAAGTGGGCTCCAAGGCCACGGGCATGGAGTGGGGACTTCAGCTCTCTGGAGGGGCTGGGATAGCAGGGGGGCTTACAGGGGGGGGGGGGGGTTGCTGGGGAGGCCAGTTCCAACCCGAAGGGAAGTGGGGCTCCCTGTCCCCAGCCACCCACGCTGCCCAGCGCAGACCCCTGTGCTCAGGCTGTGTAGGGGGGCAGCCGATGCTTCCCCAGGATGGCAGAGGGGGGCAAGGAGGTCCTGCAGGGAAATGCCCCGACAAACCGGCGACCCCGGGCTCTGGCCACATGGAGGCAGTATGGTCATGCCCCAGAGGGACGCCAGGGCAGCAGCGGTGGCCTTAGACGTGGCTTGCTCTGCACTCGAGCTGCTCCTGGTGGGATGGGCCAGTGCAGGAAGGAGGAGGCTCCCAGAGAAGCAGCCCTGGAATGCTGTGTCTGCCCCAGCTCTCTCCTCATCCACTGGTCCCCTCTGCCCTGGTCCTTCATCTCCTGAACCCTCTTTCTCTGGGTGTCAGGAAATGACTGGGGTGGGGATGGTATCAGAGGTCAAGCATGGAGAGGGGATGGTGTCAAAGGTCATGAGCGGGTTAGGGGAGTTGTAAGGTGGGTGGGGAGGAGTCAGAGGTCGTGGGGTGGGGATGGTGTCGGTTGTGGGTGGGGTGGCGGTGCTGTCAGGGGTTGTGGTGGTGGGAGAAAGAAAACAGTCATTGAACGGATAACTGCCTGTGAGCTTCAGAGAGCATCAGGCCCTGCTGTTGGTCACGGCCCTGCCCCAGAGGGGTCAGCGTGCCCCCCGTCTGCCTCTGAGGATGGGGACCAGGCGGCGCCCAGCCTGCCTGGTGAAGGGAAGGGCATGGAGGGGGGCGGCACAGGAGGCAGAGCCGGGAGCAGTGGGGGTCACTGCCCCTCTGGCCATGAAGAGCAGCTTTGCCCTCCGCACTTTGGGAGTGGCCATCACTGCAACGGCCTTGAGCACCTCCTGCCTGTCTGTCCTTTGTGAGCTGAGTCATAGCTCCTGTGGCTGTGGAGTGGCCAGGACCACATCCGGGACACAGGTGTGGGTGTGTCCAGGGCTGGGTGTGGCGCCTCGGGGTTGGGGGGGGTTCTGTCCTTCCCAAACTGTCATCCTTGCCAGGTGCTGGCCTCCTCACATGCAGGGTCCTGGGAGGACAAGTGACCCCAGGAGAAAAGGGAAGCTCGGGTGGGAGTGGCATGGCCCCTCTGTTTCCAAGGTCCTGACATGGAGGGAGAGAGCAGGTGAGAGGGTGCTGGGGACGAGGCCTCCTGAGCAGCTGGGCTTGCACCTTTGTGGTCGTGGTGGGGGAGACACAGGGTCACCCGGACACCCTGTCTGAACAGGATGCAGCAGGGGCAGATGAACTGTGAGCTCAGGGGACACTGCCTGGGAGGCAGGGGCAACCTTCCTTCTGGTGGGATTTGGGGACTCTATGACTCCCCACACCAGGGCTCTGCTGGCTGAGTCCCTGGGACTTTACGGGTGGTGCCTCCTTAGGACAGGTCGTCCTGTTTCTGTTCAGTCCCACTGGCTGCCCAAAGGTCAGTAGAGACCTGAGACCTCAGGGACAAGCACAGGAGACAGCTGGGCGGGGGGGAGAGTGGGTTGGCCTGCGCCCATCAAGGGCAGTTGGAAGGAAGGAGGGCCAGGTGACACTTCAGTTTCCTTGTGGCATCCTGGGAAATAGCAGTAAGGAGGCTTCTCTTTCCAGTTGGTTCTGGTGGGATGGGGTGGGTGGGGTGGGACTCGTGCCTGCCTGGAGATATTTGTGGTGCTGTCTTCCCATGCAGGGGGACTGCTGGTTCTTACTAGAACGCTCTAAGCGTTCAAGGAGGGTCTGCAGAGCCCACATGCTCAGGGCACCACCCAGGTATGCCTGCCTGCCCACATCGCAGGGTCTGAGGCTTCCCCAATAGGCGTGGCCTTGACGCAGAGACCCACCTCACCTCTGCCACTCCAAGTACCCACCGCCACTGCCACATTACACCCATGATTACTTATTTTCTTTAACAGATCACAAAAGTGCTGTATGCTTCTTGCAAAAATGTGCAGGAATTATGAACATTCTAAAAAGTAAAAAGAATAAAAGCTCACCCATAACTCAGTTCTCCAACCAAACATTTTCTGTGTACAATTCACTTTTCAAAAATTGGATCAAGATATAACTAATGATTTTTTTTAATACAGCAATGTAGTAAAAAAAATAATAGAAAACCATTTGCTCAACCAACAGTTTTGAGCCTCTGCGGAGGACCGCGAAGGGAACAGGGTGAACCCCACGACTTCACCTGCTGGACCTACAAGCAGTAAGGACATGCCTTCGATCCAGGGACCCAGGGATGGGGCGCGGGCCCCGTGAGTCTCTGGGGAAGCCAGTGCCAAGGCCCGACTCCAAGGATCCAGGGAGGAGGGTGTGAGAGGGTCGTCGGGGAGAGAGGACGGGAGTGACACCTTGGCTGTGGGGGTGGGAGCTGGCGCTGGAGCCCGACAGAGCAGCCCCGGGGACCACCCACCGGGCACGGGGTGTGAGGACCCGCGGCCCTACGGGCCAGGGTCTGGGGGGCCCTGGACGTTGGTCTGAGACTCAGGATGTGAGGCCAGGATCGGGGCTGTCAGGAGAGTGGGGGGCGGAGGTCCCCGAGGGTGATCCTGCAAAGTCAGGATCGGACAGAGAGGAGGGGCCGAGGCCCACCGGGGAGGGGGAGAGGAGAAGGTGCAGCCCGAGGGGTCGGAGGGGACCGGCGGGAGCGCTCGGGGCCCGGGGACGAGGGCGAGGGGAGGGCCGCGCGAGGTCCGGGTGCCCCTGCGATGTCCCTGACGAGGGACGTCTCCCCAGCGACCCTGCGGTGCCTGCGCACTTCTAGTTCCTGAGAAGGTCAGGGTCAAAAAGTAACATTAATGTTTCAGTTTGTAACAGCTTTTAGTCCTTTTGATTCTCGGAACGACCCCGTGAAGCAGGAGGGGACACGTATCCCACAGTCCCCATAGGGTCGCGTCGGTCGCCCTCCGCAGTGCAGGTGGAGGGGAGAGCGGAGGGTCTGGGGCTCCGATCCGGGGCACTGAGGTCTGGAGGGGCGCGGGCGATCCCAGCCCGGCGCCCACAGACCCCGGGAGGCCCGGGGGGCGCGGGCGACCCCAGCCCGGCGCCCACAGACCACGGGAGGCCCGGGGGGCGCGGGCGAC